>NC_091208.1:18640260-18642760 GCF_040958095.1 Procambarus clarkii | reverse complement strand
ACGTGGTCGAAACGTCGTGATTTTCCATTTTGATCGTACATACGTTGGATGACTTGCTGCAGACGAGACCATGAAGCAGTATTGGTCTGCTGCGACTCACAGCCGCAGACACGCAAGCGTTCTGCGCAGACAAGGCACGACAGTAGATTTTGTATTTTTTTTTTCTAAATCCATATATGAATATATAATTTTTCGTATTAAAATTTGGTATAGTTCAATCGCGAATTAAATATGCAAATTAGGTTGAATATTGCTCTGCTCGCTCAGCCAATCACCGTCATGTCTAAAATGTTGACTGCCTGTTTCCACATTGTGATTTATGCAAATATATGTTTACAAAAGTCGTAATTTGATTAAACCTTTTTTTTTTGGTAAATAGTTTAATATTTTGGGGGACTCGAACTTACACGTCAAGCTCTGGTTAAGGAACGTGGAGATACCCACTGATACCCATCCCCCATACCCACTGATACCCATCCCCCATACCCACTGATACCCTCCCTCATACCCACTGATACCCTACCCCCATACCCACTGATACCCAACCCCCATACCCACTGATACCCTCCCCCCTACCCACTGATACCCTCCCCCATACCCACTGATACCCAACCCCCATACCCACTGATACCCTCCCCCATACCCACTGATACCCTCCCCCATACCCACTGATACCCAACCCCCATACCCAAACCCCATACCCACTGATACCCTCCCCCATACCCACTGATACCCAACCCCCATACCCACTGATACCCAACCCCCATACCCACTGATACCCTCCCCCATACCCACTGATACCCTCCCCCATACCCACTGATACCCTCCCCCATACCCACTGATACCCTCCCCCATACCCACTGATACCCAAACCCCATACCCACTGATACCCTCCCCATACCCACTGATACCCAACCCCCATACCCACTGATACCCAAACCCCATACCCACTGATACCCTCCCCCATACCCACTGATACCCAACCCCCATACCCACTGATACCCTCCTCCACTATTGTCTCTTCACCCCTACACAAACCGCAGATGAGAGAGAGTTGCAATAGTGTGTGGGGCATTGTTATTATTGCAATTGCAGCCTTGTTGAACTGCAATTGCCTTACTAACACGTCGAAGGGACCTTACACGATCCCGGAACCGCTGTGACTATATTACAGTCTCTCAGAGTGCTGGGACCCACCATTCCTCACCCCCCCCCCCGTCCCATCACAAATCCTTATCCTGATCCCATCCAAGTGCTATATAGTCTTAATGGCTTGGCGCTTGCCCCTGACAATTCCCTCCTCTCCCCCACACCCACGAAACGTTTTGATATCGTAAGTTACACATAGGACATTACTTATGTTCACCTGAGCGAAATTATGCACAAAACAGTATGTGTCCGAACGAGAGAAAATCGAGTGTGTTAGAGTTGTGTTTAAACAAATGTTCGCTGTATTTAGGCTTAAAAATATTTTCGCGGTTTCGAGGTTTAAGCAAGTATTCGCAGAATTGAGGTTCAAGTGTTTGTACCATCGAGGTTTTAAAAGTTCGCAGCATTTGAGGTTTAGGTGTTCGTAGCATTGAGGTTTGAGTGTTCGTACCATAGAGGTTTAAGTGTTCGTACCATCAAGGTTTAAGTGTTCGTAGCATTGAAGTTTAAGTGTTTGTACCATCGAGGTTTTAAAAGTTCGCAGCATTTGAGGTTTAGGTGTTCGTAGCATTGCGGTTTAAGTGTTCGTACCATAGAGGTTTAAGTGTTCGTACCATCGAGGTTTAAGTGTTCGTAGCATTGCAGTTTAAGTGTTTGTACCATTGAGGTTTAAGTGTTCATAGCATTGCGGTTTAAGTGTTCATAGTATTAAGGTTTTAAGTGTTCGTAGCATTGAGGTTTAAGTATTCATAGTATTAAGGTTTAAGTGTTCGTAGCATTGAGGTTTAGGTGTTCGCAGAATAGAGGTTTAAACAAGTTTTCGTAGTACAGAGTATGGTGATTGTACCTTCAGAGCAAAACCTCGACTAATTCCTAAACACCCCTCTGGCCTTCTGCACTTCGTAGAGCCAAGTGTTTTAACCTATTGAGCTTAATTATACGCAGGAATAATACTAGAATGGAGAAATACCACAGAAACCATCGTTATCATAATTACACTATCATTATTTACAATGATATCATTGTTATCATGATCTCCCGCCCTTGTAATAGATTGACATAGTGTTGAACTACACGAAAACGTCGACTTTCTTTTCATACTTTATCAACAGTTTCCATTATTGCGTTTTGAATAATCCTTCAACAAATTGGATTTGCAAATACAATTTCCAGTTACATTTTTAAGGTTATTTCCAATTAAAATGTTTTATTGAACCTGATTGATAAAAGTCAAAGAGCTGCCCACATTTGTCTTTTTTTATGAAAAATAGTTTTATATACAAAAAAGATAATTATTTATAATTTTTTAGGGTTTTTGTATATGTGCAAAGTTGGAATATTACTTTGAAAG
>NC_091208.1:18605260-18635260 GCF_040958095.1 Procambarus clarkii | reverse complement strand
TTTGACATTCTATTCAAAACGCTATTCAAAAACGCTTCAAAACGCATACTATTTGACATTCTATTTAAAACGTTATTCAAAAACGCTTCAAAACGCATACTATTTGACATTCTATTCAAAACGCAATTCAAAAACGCTTCAAAACGCATACTATTTGACATTCTATTCAAAACGCTATTCAAAAACGCTTCAAAACGCATACTATTTGACATACTATTCAAAACGCTATTCAAAACGCATACTATTTGACATACTATTTAAAACGCTATTCAAAACGCATGCTATTCAGAGCATGCGGCCGACCCACGCGTGTGGAAAGAATGGCTCTCAAATATAAATTAATATTATTACATATTAGCATAATGTGCATATTTAGGCGTAGTAGGCTACATGTTTAGGTTCTGTTGGTAATTTCGTCTTTAACCTGTCCTCAGGATGGGGTGGTCAAAGCTGAGGCCGCTTCCCAAGATGTGTTCATTAATTTAAACCTATTGTGTTTTTTAAAATAAATTTGTTCTCATTATTATATATTAAAGTTCTATGTATAGTTAGGTTAGGTTAGGTGTTTAGGTTCCGTTGGCGATTATTTGTATTTGGAGCACGTGGGTGAAGCATTTACAGCGTTGGGATTCGAACAGAGGTCGTAAGCGAAGCACTGTTCGAAAAAAAACGAACATCATCAGTTGTGGGTTGTCTGAAAAGTGTTTTTTTTATTGATAAAACAACAACAACCTGGAACAAATCCACAAGGGCCGTGACGAGGATTCGAACCTGCGTCCGGGAGCATCCCAGAAACCGCCTTAATCGACTGAGCTACGACAGGGTTAAAAGGCTTCGAATCCTCGTCACGGCCCTTGTGGATTTGTTCATTTGATGCATCACGTTAGTGTGATCTCTGTTTGTAACAACCTGGAGTTTAACGGCCTAATTAACGAGCATGTGGTCACTGTTTACGTTGACTGTCAGCAGTGAACGTGGCGAAACGTCTCGTTCCGTCAGAGAAATGGAACCGCGCTTTGAATTCTGCGAGTGAGAAAGATTTCGAGACATTTCGCATGGAGTGAAGCATCTATAATGCTTCAGTATAGCTAACGTGGGTTGGGCCGAGCGGGTGAGAGGTCAGTGTAATCTGGTGTGTCCAGGTGATTGGGTGTTGACCAGGTGATTGGCTGGTCAAACTCGTTAAAAGGTGAGCTTGTATGTATGTTTCTTAACGCTTATGTATTTATTAAGGTGCTAAATTTAATTTTAAGTGTTATGTTTGTGTAAGTTAAGTACAAAAACTTAATGGTTTTCCCAAATTTTCGTTTGGAGAAAATTTATTAAAACTTAGTTTTAAGACTCCTTCCCTTGAATGGAAGGAAATAGTTAAAATAAAGGCGTTAGAATCCTGTTATAACCATACGAAGCTTTCCAGCTTGACAGCTGCACGAAGCTGACTAGTACCTCATTAAGTTTAATCTCTTTTTAACTGATATGTATGTAATGAATAAGGTATGCGTTAATGTAACGCATACCCGTGTATGTTGAACGCAATAACCCCATAGCTCCAGGTGGAGAAGTTTCTGAAACTTCTAACACTTGGTTGTAGAATAGATACAGTAGCAACTTGGAATGAAGTTCCTAACTTTATTCATTGCACTGTATGCCACCCCCCAGATACTGCAATACTTGACTCTACACGCTATCTACCGTGTAGATTTATCACGTACAAATCTATAAAAATCTGTAGACTCGCCAAGGGACGTTAACCAAAGTGTTAATTAGTTCCAAGACGACCTACAGGACCCTGAGCAAGAGATAGACTTTAATCCACATGTTGGTCTTGAGCTGTTTCTTGTTTAGTTTGATGGGTATGGACAAATGTGGAAACACTAACTTCCTTAAGTTAAGTATCTGACAAGACGCGCACTTGCCGTCTCCTAGCACTGGCCCTATTAATATAATGCTAGACTGGGGCCTTAAACTAGATCTCTTTACTTTGTCTATACAACTGCCTCGAATCAGGCTAGTTGTATGACTGTGTAAATGCCATGCTCACCAGCCATGAAACTGGCTGACCTGGTAGTATCTTTGCAGGAAGATCCTCGCGTAGCTGACTTCTTCTCTCGGCTTGACAAACTCCTGGAGTTCTTGGGGCCGTTCTTCTGATGTGGGGGCTGAAGAAACTCCATTATGTACCTCCTGAAGACGGCAACTCCTAATTAACTTGTAAGTTTTTTGTTTTAATGTAATGCTTTATTAAATCTACCGGATATTAATCTAGAGCCCCCCCTTAAGTCTTAAATTGAGGTTGTTGGGTTTCTTGGAGATATATTTTAACGGTGGTAGTTACCCCCCCCCCCCCCCCCCCGGATATAGTTTTTTACAATAAAAGGTTGTATTGGACTCTGCCTCAATTTTCTAATATTACCATTATTTAAAGTCCACCTGCAAGATAATTTTTACTACCCTTCTCAATTTTTTTTAACTTTCTACTGAAATGATTGCCAATACACCTGTTCACTCTATTTGCTTAGTTCTCCCTTGCTCCTAAAACTTTCAGTTGACAAGAAATTTTCAACCTATTTGCTTAACCTGATCCTCTTCTGACAGGGAGCGTGTGGATGGGAAGCTGGTCTACCCCTCGCTACACCAGGATGCACCCAAATTCTTACCCCGGGTAGCTGTTTACCGCTACATTAACAAAGGAATAGATGCAGGCCCCAGACGCCTCGCTACACTCATGGTACTGGACCTCTAAGTCTTCTCCGTGTAAAAGAAATGTCATTTATTCTTGCTTATTAGTTAATGTAACTAAAACTAGCAGTATGTCCTTGGTCTTCTTAAAACTTGTTTAGATTTTTGGAAAGGTTTATGATAAAACAAATTTTGTAAAATTTATACCAAAGATTGGTACTTCTGTGCATTAGTTTAAAGACGCTAATTTTTTTTAAGGTTTGTTCAGTACTTGGTTACAAATACAAAAGTATAAAATTTGATTCTTGAATAAAAGTGAAATCTTCAGGCTTGATTTTGATTCTACTAATGGAAAGAATTTGGCCTATTATGCATTTCGGATAATCGTGAAACTCTAGTGTTGACTAGTTTCTTTACTTACGAAAATTAAAGATTAATTACACAAATCTGCTTACTTTATGGAACCAGTATTCTAGAAAATTATACTATGGACTCGCCATAGCCCTTGCCACGTTGAATTTTTGATTCTTAAACAATGAAACTAAAGTTAATTATAAAATTATAAAGGCCTAAATGGGGAGGGGGGGGGGGCGGTTCTGGGGGACGAATGCCCGGAGACTAAAGATGTTTAAGACGAAAGCCTAGATTCACTAAACGTCTACCACTTGCGGGGTACTCACTCCCGTGCAACCTCTTGGGGTAAATAGACTTGATAATTCATTATAAACGCCCCGAGACCATGCTACCTGTAGGTATTGGTGGCCGGCCTCGTTCACAACTTAAAACTTTCATACTTGAGTGTTTAGTGACACCGTTCAACCTGTCCTCTTGTAAACATGTATAGAGATTTTTTAAATTTTATGCCAGTGTTAAATAAAAAGCTTGATACGTTGACGGAGTTTTCTATTCGTGGGTACTATTGGCTTTGGAAAATTTAGTTTTTTTGACTAAACGACGGCAACCTACACAATTGGGTTATTTCTGTACCCGACTACAGATGGTATTTGCTAGGCAGTTGCAATGATTAAGACACGGACATTACTCCTATAATGGAGGCGCTGCATTACTGAAAGTTTCACGTGTGATGCCTTTGACTGACCTTGCGTCTACCTTCCAAAATAGTTGTCACTAACCTAATTAAGTTTAGATGTATATCTATCTAAAAGTTGGTAGACCTGGCTCCTTAATTCCAAAAATTAAGTTGGTACATGGAGGTTTAGTAGAGGCAAACTTAGTGGTGGTAGTGGCCATAAAGTTCAGGGTGGTGCCGCAGCCTAATGCTGAAAAAATCTCTAAACGCGCTGGAAAAAATGCCAAACTACCGTTGCTGTATTTGACAAATCGAACACCGATTCCCTAAATCGGTGGCTGGTACCTTGAGGCGAAACTATTTAGCGCCCTCGTGATTATCTCGCATACTTGATGGTGCTACATAGCCTTCCCGGTTTGGTGCCTTTTGATAATTACTTATTTACTTGAGGCGAAACTTCCTCAAATCTTCCCCCAACCCTCGTCTTTGCTCGGCACAAGCTTGTGCAGAGTGCCTGTCACTCCTTAGCCTTTCTTGGCCAAACATGTACTCCAGCCTGCCTCGGGAGACTTGCATCTTCACCTTTGAACTTCATGGTTTTGTATGCTCTTCAGAGGCTAATGTTGAGGTTACAGGTAGACTCTTGGTTCCCTCATGGCTCGGGTCATACACCAGTCCTAGACTAGGGTCATACACCAGTCCTAGACTAGTACATTACATCCAGCGGTCGACCCCCACTCATTCGTGAATTTTTACATGCAATTAAAATTTTTACATTCAAAAAGGAAATTTTCTCAAATTAATATTATAGCTTTGTGCATATTTAGGTTAGGTGTTTAGGTTCTGTTGGCGATTATTTGTAGTACGTGGGTGAAGCACTTACGTTGTTCGAACAAAATTAGTGAAGCACTTGTTCCAGAAGTGTTCGAATCTCAATTGCGTGTAAAGTTTTTCATTCATAAACGGTTTGGCTGGTGCGTGGCATCACTTTTGGGTCTTCGGAGGGCGGGTTGCATGTACCATACAACCTGAGATGGTAGAGAAAGAATCTTTAGTAGATTCAAAGACGAAATTTTGTTGGGTTTGAAAGACATGTTGGTTACCTTAAATGAACATGCGGACACTGCCGTTAACGCTATCTTCACTTGTCCTGTTAACTAAAAAGGCACATCACTTATTCATATTCATGTCCATCCTATTTCATGCCTCATTCTGCTACTGTTGGTCTAGTTAAATACCACAAACTGCACTTAAAGGTAACCTATTTTTGTTCTATTATAGACGAAAGGAAACGGCTCTGGCTAGGTTAGGTATTAGCCATGCTTGCTTAATTCTCGGGCAGTTAATTGTTACCCTCCTGCTTATTGTCCGAACTACATTGTTCCAGTTGATCGTTCACCACCTTTTAGAATGTATAGATTTTAAAGTTTTCTTGCTCTCTTGATGTCCCTCGATACAATCCTTAGTGAATGTGATGCCTTTGATATAGATCGCTTGCATTTTCTCGTATTGGCATCCTAAGCAATGTTTAATGCCTTTTGAAAATCCAGTGACACGGACTTCTACAACTTTCCGGCTTGATAATTGTACAATTTAGTCATTCACTTCCTCGTAGGATACTCTGATTTTCTGGTTGGACACGATCAATACTGCCACCTTTTTTTCGACAGGATCCTTGGTGAATCAGACCTAAAACGCCGCTGCTGGTCTTGCTTTTTCCTAATGGATATGCAGTGCTACGTTGACAACGTTTTTGTAACGTGTAGCTAGAGACGATGGTATTGCTTTCCTGGACTTGGGGAAAATGTTCACCCTTGTAGCACTCACGTGTACTCGCCTATTTGTGCTTGCGGGGGTTGAGGTTTGGCTCTTTGGTCCCGCCTCTCAACCGTCAATCAACTGGTGTACAGGTTCCTGAGCCTACTGGGTTCTATCATATCTACATCTGGAACTGTGTATGGAGTCAGCCTCCACCACATCACTGCCTAATGCATTCCACCTGTTAACTACTCTGACGCTGAAAAAGTTCTTTCTAACGTCCCTGTGGCTCATGTGGGTACTCGGTTTCCACCTGTGTCCTTGTTATAAATAGTAAAAAATAAATAAATAAATAAATGTTTATTCAGGTAAGGTACATACAAGAGATTTTACAAAAATTGCTAGATTTATAGATAGAGCTAGTACACACAATGCCTAAAGCCACTATTACGCAAAGCGTTTCGGGCAGTTTTTTAGTTTTATGATTGTTTTATGAAAGAATACTCTCTAATACTCTCTTGTTCGCGTACCACCAATGTTGAATAGTTTATCCTTGTCTACCTGGTCGATTCCTCTGCTATGGTATGTTTCCCGTGTGTTAGGCAGTAAATGCTCACATCGCTCGAGTTGGATTAACATTTGAAAATCACTTTAATGTTGTGAAACACTAAAACCGGGTTGTAGATTGAAATTAACAGGTGTAGAACTCCTAATTTACTACAAAAAAATGCTTGCTTGAAATGATTAACTGCTATTATTGGGTAAATAATACCTTATAACTTTCTCTAAGTTAACACTAAGTAGAACTCTAGTTTCTGACACATGACATTGTCGGCTAAACAGTCTTCGAACACGGAAAGAGCTGCAGCTATATTAAGTCTCCTTCAAGATATATGATTATTAAATATTATATATAATAATATATGATTATTAATAATAATATAATATATGATTATTAAATATATAACACATGGAATATACACCTTAACAACTGATGCAGGCAGTGAGAGGTTATCTTGAGGTTATCTTGAGATGATTTCGGGGCTTTTTAGTGTCCCCGCGGCCCGGTCCTCGACCAGGCCTCCACCCCCAGGAAGCAGCCCGTGACAGCTGACTAACACCCAGGTACCTATTTTACTGATATGTAACAGGGGCATAGGGTGAAAGAAACTCTGCCCATTGTTTCTCGCTGGCGCCCGGGATCGAACCCGGGACTACAGGATCACAAGTCCAGTGTGCTGTCCGCTCGGCCGACCGGCTCCCCTAAACCGGGTCCTGCGGTTATCTTTTTGATGTAGATTCGGTAGTCACAAGCGGATGAGCGAGGCGGCAATGGATGACATTAATATCTCCTACACCGTTGACATGTTCTACCTGCTCCTAGCACCGAGAGGTGGGAGTTCTCACTATCTGCTGCACACACACGTGTTATACTGTTATCTTGTGTTATACTGTTATCTTACGGGCAACAAACATGTTCTGAAGGGTTGCCTGACCCCTTTGGCCTTCCTCTTACTACCGTAACCGGCGGTGGGAAACGGCTCTGGATAGGCTACGTATTGGTCAAAGATGCTTAACTCTCGGGCACTTAATGGAGCGCCGCCCTAATACTTATTGCCCAAACTGTCCCTCTTGTGGTCGTGCACTTCCTTGTAGAATGTTCCAATTTTCAGGACGTTTGTGTTGCTTTTCAAATGTTCCTCAACGCCATTTGTCCCTCGATAGAATCCTTAGTGACTGGATATCTTTGAGGAAATAACACAACCCAATTCCACTACGGGCTCACCATAGCCCGTGCTACTTGCCCCGCTCCTGTACCAGGTAAGTCCTCAACGGGCTCACCATAGCCCGTGCTACTTGCCCCGCTCCTGTGCCAGGTAAGTTACGGGCTCACCATAGCCCGTGCTACTTGCCCCGCTCCTGTGCCAGGTAAGTCCACCACGGGCTCACCATAGCCCGTGCTACTTGCCCCGCTCCTGTGCCAGGTAAGTCCACTACGGGCTCACCATAGCCCGTGCTACTTGCCCCGCTCCTGTACCAGGTAAGTCCACTACGGGCTCACCATAGCCCGTGCTACTTGCCCCGCTCCTGTGCCAGGTAAGTCCACTACGGGCTCACCATAGCCCGTGCTACTTGCAACTTTTGTTCCGAGTAGCAGCATCTATAACCACCACCCAGCAACACTTTTACTGTTATTAAATGACCATAAATGACTGTGAATTGTTTTTCCAGGTAAGGAACGAAGTGGTTGAGTCGACTGGCCGCCGCCGCCGCCGCCCAGGTAAGTATCCCAACTTTACAGTTTTCCAAACTTGGTGCATTCTTTTGGTAATTGCTTGTACGTCACCTGTACGTCACCTGTACGTCACCTGTACGTCACCTGTACGTCACCTGTAACGCGCTGATGGCGTCAAGACGCTACTTAACCCTCCTCCTAGGGGGGCCTGACGGCTGAGTGGACAGCGCTCGGGATTCGTAGTCCTGAGGTTTCGGGTTCGATTCCCGGTGGAGGCGGAAACAAATGGGCTGAGTTTCTTTCTCCCCTGATGGCCCCTCTGTTCACCTAGCAGTAAATAGGTACCTGGGAGTTAGACAGCTGCTACGGGCTGCTTCCTGGGGGTGGAGGCCTGGTCGAGGACCGGGCCGCGGGGACGCTAAGCCCCGAAATCATCTCGAGATAACCTCAAGATAATCTTGTCCGCAATGATCTCTGGCTTACCAAAACGGATGATTTAAGCAGTATTAACAAGATAAAACCGTTTAAAATATAACATCAACAATTTTAAATACAATTTGCATTATTTTTTTGAGAGATTTTGAGATATATACAAGAGTTGTTACATTCTTGTACAGCCACTAGTACGCGTAGCGTTTCGGGCAGGTCCCTGGAATACGATCCCCGCCGCGAAGAATCGTTGTTACAACCAAGTACACATTTTACTGTTGCGTTAAACAGAGGCAATAGTTAAGGAATTGCGCCCAGTAAATCCTCCCCGGCCAGGATACGAACCCATGACATAGCGCTCGCGGAACGCCAGGCGAGTGTCTTACCACTACACCACGGAGACTGTTAAACATAATATGTTTAACATAATATGTTTAACATAATATGTTTAACATAATATGTTTATGACTTATTAAACATAATATGCGGCATTTTCCCGAGTCGTGTTGTATTTAAAATTAAATTTATATAATACTTCGTGTATCTAAAATACGCTTTATATACACAATAACATCCTGTGTGTAAAAGATTTTATGTAAAATTAAAACAAATAATTTACAAAGTTTACGTAAAAGTATTTAGTGTTACTATTGCAAAGATAACAAAGATAACAGCCATAAGGAGATAGCACATAGAGCTTGAACACTACCCAGCAAAGGATAACATTGGAATTTTGTTTAAAATAGTAAAAGTATTTAGTGTTACTATTGCAAAGATAACAAAGATAACAGCCATAAGGAGATAGCACACAGAGCTTGAACACTACCCAGCAAAGGATAACATTGGAATTTTGTTAAAAATAAATTCTATAAAATTTGCAATTTAGCGGTGATTCTCTGAAATTAAATTTTTTATTTACCGGTAAAATAATTTCAAGTGTAAGATTGTCTATTAAAAATTTCCTTCCATAAATTGTCTAACAATATTTAAATCGGTTTATATAAAGAACAAATTTATCTTATTTAAATTTTCCTAAATATTTTGACCGTTACGCAACATTTTTCGAATTTTATTTTTTGAATGTAGTAATATAAATTTCGCGGGCAATATTATTGGCCATTTTTAGAATCGTGAATTTTTCTCCCGCCAAAATGCCAGACGTCTCTGGAGCCCATAAGATTTTTATGTCTATCGTGAACAAGGGGTTTATTGTCTATCGGGATAGAGCTTGAATAAAGGTTGAGGATGGGTCGTGAATAAAGGGGGGAGGGGGGGGGGATGGATAAGGAAAGAAGGGGGGTCGTGATTCAGACCAGGAAGGAAATGCCAAAGAATGAAAGAAATATGAGATATGAATGAAGAAGAGTTGTGATTGGTTGATAAGGAAAGAAGTATAGGGGGATGGTATGAATTGAATGGTATGTGCATGTCTCTCTCTCTGTCTCTGTCTCTCTCTCTCTCTCTCTCTCTCTCTCTCTCTCTCTCTCTCTCTCTCTCTCTCTCTCTCTCTCTACATATAAGCAGCAGCAGTTGCTTGGGGCTATCTTCTTCAGGAGTCCAGAACTTGCCTCGTTCAGACTAAGGAGACAGACTTCACCAGAGGAACTGTTGGTGTGTAGCCACATGTGTGAGAGAGAGAGAAAGAGAGAGAGAGAGAGAGAGAGAGAGAGAGAGAGAGTGAGTGAGAGAGAGCAGAAGAGGAGTCGAAACTGCTCTTGTTCAGGGCAACTACAGCCCTGTATGGTCATCACAGTAATGAATGTAATGCAGTAAAAACTCCTCACCTCTGAGGGATTCGAACCCAGACAGCCAGGGTCACATGCACCTTAGCGTTTCCAGTACTATGCCAACTAGACTCACACTGACTGTACAGCATTCAATGCTGTCGAGGGTTTGGGTTAAGGGTCTCACGACTTCCAACCTTTTTGTACAGTCAGTGTGGTCTAGCGGTATTGTATTGGATACACTAAGGTGCCTGGAGCCCAGGCTGTCTGGGTTCGAATCCTTCAGGGGGGTGAGGAGTGGCTTGGGGACCATTCAAGCTTTTTTTTGCATATAACCCAAGCAACTTGCCGAGTCCGATGCGTCGAAAACCTCAATTTACAGTGTTATTAAAATTTCCACAAGTGCGTCGTAATTTTAACGGATTGCGACGTATTAGGACGAGGCTAAGTCTTAACTAATACTAGTTTCAGTATTCTCCTGATCACTGCTGATGAAACACGTATATTAATTTCTGCTACAAGTCCACTACAAGCTGTCTCTACAAGCCTGTCAACATTATAATACTTTATGATGCTCACATGTCATGATATATCTTGAGGTTATCTTGAGGTTATCTTGAGATGATTTCGGGGCTTTTTTTTTTAGTGTCCCCGCGGCCCGGTCCTCGACCAGGCCTCCACCCCCAGGAAGCAGCACGTGACAGCTGACTAACACCCAGGTACCTATTTTACTGCTAGGTAACAGGGATATAGGGTGAAAGAAACTCTGCCCATTGTTTCTCGCCGGCGCCTGGGATCGAACCCAGGACCACAGGATCAAAAGTCCACCGTGCTGTCCGCTCGGCCGACCGGCTCCCTAGAAGATGTCTCCCGTTAATTATATCCTGACCCTCTTCCCAGTGCTGTATAATCGTAATGACCTGACGCTTTCCCCCTCATAATTCCCTCCCGTGACACCCTTTCATATGGACGTCATCACCATTAAACACACACAAACATATTTGAACGCGTGGATGTGAACCCGGTGTCATCTGATATCAAAGAGAGTGTCGCTTTGATAGTGCAGTTTGGCGTATATATTTAATTCTAGTGTGTATGTAATACTTCCTCCTGTATTTTGTTGTTGTGGGCAAATGTCAAAATGAAATGCGTGGACTCATGCGTACAGCTTCGTCGAGGGACTGGTGAAAGCCTCTCTTAATTTTGGAAATGTATTTTAAAAACCCTTTTTTTTCTTTGGTGCGGAAGCCATGTTACTTGAAATGTGTGTGTTTTGTATGTATTTGTATTATATAAATGTATTATATATTATATTTATATATATATATTTATATATATATATATATATATTTATATTATATTTATATTTATATATTATTTATTTATATATTATATTTATATTTATATATTTATATTATATATTATATATTATATTTATATATTATATTTGTATTATAATATATATAAATTTATATTATATAAATGTATTTGTGTTTAGCTCTTGGACCCCGCCTTTTTAACCCTCGGGTGTCTAGTGTACTATATCCAAACTTACTGTTTTCCTCTACTATATCTTTTACATATCACACACACACACACACACACACACACAGTCCCAAGTGCCCAGTTAGACAGATGTCTAACTGCCAGGTGTACCGATTTACTGGTAGGGGGAACAGGGGCACGAACGGAAGTATATTTTACTTCTTTTTGTGCACCTGTACACAAAGGAGGGACTTGCTGCATGGGTAACAGCTTCTCCCTCATATCAAGCTACCCAGGCTTTGCGCCCTGGAGAGGCCACTCCAGACCGACAACCAGAGCGCAAATCCATAGTCTCCTATGACTTGATAAATGCACTACTACACAATTTTCATTTTTAACTTAATATAACATGGATATTTGCTGCACGCAATGTGAAGGAACCCAGCAAACATTTGTTGCAGGCAAAATCTTGCATTTTTACCTCGTATAAACAAACAAAATTCCCCAAAACGCCGCGTTCGTACACTGCTATGGGCTACCTTGAGGTGCTTCCGGGGCTTAGTGTCCCCGCGGCCCGGTCGTCGACCAGGCTCCATATACGCCTGTAATATGATACGCCTGTACCATCATGTGTGTATTTTTCCTGTGAAATAAATTTGTATGTCTGAAAACTTTAGTACTGCGCGTATTTTTAATGCTTTTGTAGAAGCGAGACACAAAAAAGACAACAAACTCGCTTCACAGGATATGAAAGTGCCCCTTTTTTTAACGTTGTTTTATGTACATAAAAAAGACTGAGAGGTTTAAAGGTATATTTTATTGGCCTTTTCTGGCTACGTTGGTTGGATAAAATTAATATTGTGATAGTTTCCTAAAATTATATTTAATTATCCCATGAACATGGGAACCGGTCGGCCGAGCGGACAGCACGCTGGACTTGTGATCCTGTGGTCCTGGGTTCGATCCCAGGCGCCGGCGAGAAACAATAGGCAGAGTTTCTTTCACCCTATGCCCCTGTTACCTAGCAGTAAAATAGGTACCTGGGTGTTAGTCAGCTGTCACGGGCTGCTTCCTGGGGGTGGAGGCCTGGTCGAGGACCGGGCCGCGGGGACACTAAAGCCCCGAAATCATCTCAAGATAACCATCTCAAGATCCCATTTTGCTATCACGTCACTAAACAACAGCAAGTTAAAACGGTTGGCTGTATTTATCAACCATTTTATTTTAATTTTTATCAACCATTTTATTTATTTATCAACCATTTTATTTTAATTTTTAATTATATATTCGGTGAAACGGGGACGAATTGTATCCGAACAATTAGAGGAGAAACAATGCAAACTGCTAGAGCAACAACACAGCTGATCTTGGACTCATCCAGTGACAGATGCCACTTAGTAGAGAGATTTAGCAAGAGATCAACAGCTGTGATAATTTAATCATTTATTATGCTCCCCCCCCATACGCTGTTGTTGTTAAAGATTCGCTACCTGGAACATAAAGTTCCAAGTAGCACGGGCTATGGTGAGCCCGTAGTACCCCTATACGCAGCCAGAGGGCGCAGGTGGAGAGGTTTATAGGGAGATATAATGCGTTCCAAAACTCGATCCCATAGTTCGTTTAGTTAAGCAAGAAACAACAGTCTTATGTAACTAGTTACACCATATTTTAATATGTATGAACATGTACATACATATAAATTTGTATATATCAACACCTTTTCTATTTGTATCAATACCAATCCTGTACGCCTCTGTTCAACGAACAGTGAATGGGTACTTATTTTTTCATAAATAAGTAAGCTACATAAGTAGAAGCATAAAAAAGGTACCAAAGCGCCACATTAGAACACAAGAATTCCACACACAGCACACAATATAACAGCATGTTAAAATAATAAATGTATCTTGGGGGGTCGACCGCTGGATGGAATGGACTTAGTCTGAGGACGAGTTGCCGTTTTCCCACATATGTTTAATTTATTAGCTTCGAAGCCACGAGTCGAAACGTGCTTCATTCATTTCCATCCTGTATTTTTAAACACTAAATCAGCGTAATCAAGTTGACTAATCTAAGCTTACCGAGGCCTAGCTATGAATAAACCCCAAATAAATATTGGAGAAAGCCAAAACGTTTTTATTTAAATAGAAGGGTCATCATGTCATTTGGGTGCCAAATGTCAATGTTAAATATTTACTTGATGGAGCATTCGATAATATGTTTAGGTACTTGAAGCCTAATATATCAACTGACATCTAGGTTACATTAAGTTCAAAAACTTTATAGCCGACCACATAGGCCAAGATTACTTAGGACTATGCAAAGACGCAGAATCGCAATTATTCCAGAAAATTAAGTCTACAGATATTTTGTACTTATTCGCAAATTATGTAATTATTTGTAATTGTTACGTACGTTTAATTTTATTTTGTCAAACTGGATGCCTCCCCGACTTCGTGGTTTCTGTTGATAATTACTTTTCAAACTGGACGATGGGTTGTTACTGGCTCCTCGTCCAACAAGCCTAGGGCCAGATTCACGAAAGCACTTACGAACGTGTACATCTTTCCTCAATCTTTGACGGCTTTGGTTACATTTATTAAACAGTTTACAAGCATGAAAACTTCCCATTCAACTGTTGATATTGTTATAAACAGCCTCCTGGTGCTTCGGAGCTCATTAACTGTTTAATAATTGGGAACAAAGCCGCCAAAGATTGAGAAAAGATGTACAGGTTCGTAAGTGCTTGCATAAGTGCTTTCGTGAATCTGGCCCCTGGTCAGCCCGTTCACCCAGTGTGGTTGAATTGAAATTGAAAATAAGTTTATTGAGGTAAAATACACACAAAGGGATGAGGTAGTTCAAGCTATTCTCACCCCGTTCAGTACAACATGTTCATACATATATAGACACACATCACAAACAATAAATATATTACCAAATATTCTGAGAGATAAACATATACATATAACCTATCGAGACTGATTCTCATTAGTCCGAGGAAGCGTCAAGTTTGTTGAGCCTTTTAATTCCCGTAAAGCAACGGATTTTGGAGCGCTGTGGTGGTGGATAAGGTTCAAATTTCCGTACAATGGACAAGGGTTGGTTTTGCTGAAGATCCACTTTTGACCAATTGTGGCTTGAATTCATTCAAATCTTGATAAACATCCCAAACTTGCCTCGTGTTCAAAGCCTATTTAAGTTCTTGCATTGTGGTCCCTCGATACATGACCCTAAAGATCACTTACCAATTTACAATATTTAAATAGGTTGTAATTCCAATTTTAATATGAATATGTGAAATTTGAACTCTGTAATAATAATAAACAAAATTATATAATAAAATATATACTAATAAAATAAAATAATTCAATTATATAATATTAAAATTATATAGTAAATAACATTTATAATAAAAGTTATATAATAATAAAAAAAAAACCTCCTCCCCCCCCCATAAGAGAACGCAGGGACCCCGCAGGCTCCGTAGCACCGTACTCTAAGCGACCACCTCCAATCTTTGTTTACATTCGCAATGGGCCACCTTGCCGGCCGGGCGTGTAGTTTACCACTTATTTCCCATCTACAGCTGCACAAGCGAGGCAAGAAGCGGCAGTTATGAGTGTAAAGTGTTTATCAAGTGATAGCGGCGCCTCGTGTCCCCCAAAATACAAAACGGAAACAAAACATGTTATTTAGAAGTGCAACAATTAGTTTAATGTTTGGGAACAGTCGGTGTGGATTTATTTTTTAGTTTTTGCTGACACCTGCGACTCATAGAACGCTGAGAACGTTGATTAAGAACGCCGAGAACGGTATACAAGTGTTAAACGCGTGACTCTAATTAAGTGCTTCAAATGGTGGATATTTTATGATTTTCGTTGAAAGCGAAAAAAATAGCCTAACATTCAGAATGAGACGCTTTAGATGACGGGACGTATTGCGTGGCAACATGTAAAGCTTCCCTGATGACCAGTGAAGCGGTGAGTGAGTACAAATATGACTAGTGAAGCGGTGAGTGAGTACAAATATGACCAGTGAGCGTGTACAAATATGACTAGTGAAGCGGTGAGCGTGTACAAATATGACCAGTGAGCGTGTACAAATATGACTAGTGAAGCGGTGAGCGTGTACAGATATGACTAGTGAAGCGGTGAGTGAGTACAAATATGACTAGTGAAGCGGTGAGTGTGTACAAATATGACTAGTGAAGCGGTGAGCTTATACAAGGGAACAGCCAATCAAATCCCTCGGAAGACAAACAGGCTGAGAATCCAAACACACTTCCCTGCTGTGTCTGGTGAGTACAAATACTGTACTGTAGTGTACTGATTGATTGATGAAGATTAAGCCACCCAAGAGATGGCACGGGCATGAATAGCCCGTAAGTGGTGGCCCTTTTGAGCCATTACCAGTATCAGGAGCTGATACTGGAGCTCTGTGGAGGCGCGACTGCACCCTGCGTGACGGGAGATGTCTCCCGGACCAAGTGGTGTGTGTAGTGTACTATTTGCTGCCATATTTTGTATGTCTTTGGAGCATAGAACATTGTAAGTATTTGGAGTATAGAGATTTTTCGAGGTAGAAATCTTCCCACATTATACCATTTAATCTTATGGATAAATTAGTTTTAATTTACTGCTTATCGATACTCGTCCACGTTTCCTAGAACGTCTGGACGTAAATAGGGGGAATTACAGTATTTTGAAAGTTAAAGTTACATAATTCAAACTCTTACATATTGACTTACTAGCAGCGTGGTAAGTTATATCTACCATTTGTCATAACCAGTATGTATATACAAACGCGAGGTACAAGTAAAGTAATTGTTAGGAATTTAGCATTCGACTTACCAAATTGTGAAAACATTATGAGAAAGTGATATATATCTCTCTCCAACCAGCGACAAAACTGCCATTCAGCAAGTGCCCAAAAGGCTGCGTCGCTTGATAGTGCGTACCGTTGATCTTCTTACAAATTACGTCGCTTTTCGCTCGTATTCGCTACGGCCAAATATCGACGTAATTCAAAAATAGAAATTTATTTTCAAATTCAATTTTTTTCCCAAAACAGCAAGTTAAGGGTTCCTCTGGTAGGTTAGGAGGGCAGGAAGTTATCCTAGGCTTTGAAAACATCATGAAAAACCGATAATTGAAATTGTCCTCCCCTAACCAAACAGCCTAAGCCAGAGGACCCAAAACAGAAAACGGGTCCGTACTTCACTTTCGCCAGCCGTGTTAATTTTGAAATACGTCGATTTTTCCGCTCATACGAGCGAAAAGCGACGTAATTTTTGAAGAAGATCAACGGTACGCACTATCAAGCGACGCAGCCTTTTGGGCACTTGTGCCCAAAAGTTGATTGATCGTCTTGCTGAGAGAACGATCGTCTCTCTCATTGATCGTCTTGATGAGGGAAAACCCTCCCACTCCAACATTGTCGGTGCTTGAGCAATTGCTAGAACTTGACGGCGATAATTCTGCCCCTTTGTGAGCGCTTCAAGCCTGGCGCGGCAGGAATCTGCTGTGGGAGAAGATATGTCGGAGTAATTAATAGCTGCTCTGGTTAGCTGCTTCTGGAGTCTGCTTGGATCTGCTTGCCTCTACTCCTGCTGACGCTTATGATGTGGTGGTTCTTAGGTCTGCTGTTATCTCTGATGCGGTGGTCCTTAGGTCTGCTGTTATCTCTGATGTGATTTTTAGGTCTGCTGTTATCTCTGATGTGATCCTTAGGTATGCTGTTATCTCTGAGGTGGTGGTCCTTAGGTCTGCTGTTATCTCTGAGGTGGTGGTCCTTAGGTCTGCTGTTATCTCTGATGTGATCCTTAGGTCTGCTGTTATCTCTGAGGTGGTGGTTCTTAGGTCTGCTGTTATCTCTAATGTGAGCCTTAGGTCTGGTGTTATCTACTGTTATCTCTGATGTGGTGGTCCTTATATCTGCTGTTATCTATGATGTGATCCTTAGGTCTGCTGTTATCTCTGAGGTGGTGGTTCTTAGGTCTGCTGTTATCTCTCAGGTGGTGATCCTTAGGTGTGCTGTTATCTCTGATGTGATTCTTAGGTCTGCTGTTATCTCTGATGTGATCCTTAGGTCTGCTGTTATCTCTGATGTGGTGGTCCTTAGGTCTGCTGTTATCTCTGATGTGTTGGTCCTTAGGTCTGCTGTTATCTCTGAGGTGGTGGATCTTAGGTTTGCTGTTATCTATGAGGTGGTGGTTCTTAGATCTGCTGTTATCTCTGATGTGATCCTTAGGTCTGCTGTTATCTCTGATGTGATCCTTAGGTCTGCTGTTATCTCTGAGGTGGTGGTTCTTAGGTCTGCTGTTATCTCTGATGTGATTCTTAGGTTTGCTGTTATCTCTGATGTGTTGGTCCTTAGGTCTGCTGTTATCTATGAGGTGGTGGTTCTTAGATCTGCTGTTATCTCTGATGTGATCCTTAGGTCTGCTGTTATCTCTGATGTGATCCTTAGGTCTCTGTTATCTCTGATGTGGTGGTTCTTAGGTCTGCTGTTATCTCTGATGTGGTGATTCTTTGGTCTGCTGTTATCTCTGAGGTGGTGGTTCTTAGGTCTGCCGTTATCTGTGATGTGGTGGTTCTTGGGTCTGCTGTTATCTCTGATGTGATCCTTAGGACTGCTGTTATCTACTGTTATCTCTGATGTGGTGGTCCTTATGTCTGCTGTTATCTATGATGTGATCCTTAGGTCTGCTGTTATCTACTGTTATCTCTGATGTGGTGGTCCTTAGGTCTGCTGTTATCTACTGTTATCTCTGATGTGATCCTTAGGTCTGCTGTTATCTTTAGATTAGATTAGATATTTTATTCAGGTAAAGGTAAATACATTGAAGATGAGTTACAAATATAACGTTGGATTTAAAGATAGCGCTAGTGCATACAATCCCTAAAGCCACTAGTACGCATAGCGTTTCGGACATCGTAGCCTAGCATTTCCTTTCCATAGCAAAGCATTTCGTTTCATCACATCTATGATGTGATCCTTGGGTTTCCTGTTAACTGTGATGTGGTGATCCCTTGGTTAAGTGCTAACGGTGGTTTAACGTTGTTCACGCCTATACAATTTCTGTTAAAGAGTAATGAATTATCTTTAGATAATTTACTGTTAACGGTAATGGGCGATTTTTACGTTTCTTGTTAACTAATGTAACGGAACGATTTTTTTTTTAGGTATCCCGTTAACGGTTATGGCCGATATTCAGGATTCCTGTTAACGGTCACATGTCCGCTACTGATAATCGTCGCTATTTTGAAAAATTTGAAAAAGCGAAATTGAAACCGTTACGATATTTTTCACAGCCAGAAGAGCAGCAGAATTCGAAGCTTAATTAGCAAACTGTGGACTGTGTTTCTCCAGTGAAGCGACGGTGAGATTATCACCGTTGCTCGAGCTTGAGTGAATGGGAAGAGAGAGAGAGAGAGAGAGAGAGTTAGAGAGAGAGAAGAAGGGGAGGGGTGGGGAGGGAGGAGCGCCGGTGAGAATAACCTCCTTTGTTTATCCTCAGAGTAAGAGAGGGCGGGAAAAAAATTGGCGCCAAAAATACATTATGGCGGTTAGTCTACTCTTTTTGGTGCTGTTGTTAGGCTATTACGGCGCCTGTAGTGGCCTGTGGGCCCAAAATAGGGTCGCTTAAATTTTAAATTAATGTCGGATTAGTGTTTCTAACTAGCGCGCTTTTGTAGGGTTCAGTGTCCCGTGTCCAGTGTGTCCCGTGTTCAGTGTCCCGTGTCCAGTGTGTCCAGTGTCCAGTGTGTGTGTGTGTTGATACACGCATTGGACGCTGTTAAACATTGTGTAGTTTTAATAGTGTTTTGTGAATTGTTGTGATGTAAAAACAGACTATTGAGGGTGATTGCAGAGGATAACAAAGGGATATATATATATACACTGAGAGATATACTCGCTGTTAAATTGGATATATGTCGTGCCTAATAGCCAGAACCGTCGTTACAGTCCCGCTCCTATGCCAGGTAAGTCCACTACGGGCTCGCCATAGCCCGTGCTACTTGGAACTTTGTGTTTCCAGTAGATGAATTTAAAACAAAAACAACAACATAGTCAGAACCGCATTACTTGGCCTAGGATGCAAAGCTCGATTTGCCTAACAGGCCGAATGATTTTCAGATATTTTTTTCCAGATTAGTTTTTGTAACAATAATTATATTCATAATTATATTAGGAATATGAATTACTGACTTACTTATATTAGGTCCTCGACCAGGCCTCCTTTTTGTTACACACCCCCAGGAAGCAGCCCGTAGCAGCTGTCTAACTCCCAGGTACCTATTTACTGCTAGGGTGAACAGGGGGCATCAGGGTGAAAGAAACTCTGCCCATTTGTTTCCTCCACTGCGGATAGAGCCCGAAACCTTAGAACTACGAATCCCGAACACTGTCCACTGAGCTGTCAGGCCCCATCAGTACAGTTTTTGTATCAGTTATACCGAAATAGATTTACAGAGTGCAGGACAGGGGGAAAGAGGGAAGTGTCAGGGGAAAAGCGCCAAGCCATTACGACTATATAGCCCTTGGAAGGGATCAGCATAAGAATTTGTGATGAAAGAGCAATGGCACTCAACCACTTGAGGACGCGCTCGGGGGATTGAACGCCGACCTGCATGACGCTCTACCGTCCAGCCCAAAGTGGTTGGACAATGAAAGAAATGTTCAGGTCAGGGACAGGTATGTGAGACCCGCATGAAAACACTCACTAAAGGAAGCACCGCCATTTAACTTCTTTCGTAGCCAATTCCAACTTGATTCGGGGTTCCCGTGTAGCAATAAAAGTTGGGCCAAGGAAACCAAACTCCCTCTCACGCCTCCCCAGCTGCTGCCTCTGTGTCTGTCTGTCTGTCTGTCTGTCTGGAGGATATCGGCTGGGGAGGATATCAGCTGGGGAGGATATCGTCTGTGGAGGATATCGGCCGGGGAGGATATCGGCTGGGGAGGATATCAGCTGTGGAGGATATCGAATAGCGAGGATATCGGTTGTGGAGGATATCATCTGTGGAGGATATCGGCCGGGGAGGATATCGGCTGGGGAAGATATCGGCTGTGGAGGATATCGAATAGCGAGGATATCGGTTGTGGAGGATATCGTCTGTGGAGGATATCGGCCGGGGAGGATATCGGCTGGGGAGGATATCAGCTGTGGAGGATATCGAATAGCGAGGATATCGGTTGTGGAGGATATCGTCTGTGGAGGATATCGGCTGTGGAGGATATCGGCTGGGGAGGATATCGGCTGGGGAGGATATCAGCTGTAGAGGATATCAGCTGTAGAGGATATCAGCTTATTATTATTAACATATTTATTGACAAAATTAATTACAATTTTTCCTAATCTGAGGATATCAAGTCTTATTAAAGTGAGGATAACGCTGGTATTCACTGTCACGCAGGACAGAGGGTCATACATAAGACAATAGGTCTAAACTGTAGGCTGAAACACATATATATCATGGTTACATTCAGTGTTTTAATGTATGGATATGTGAAAACAACTTTCCATTGTGCACTGCCACACAAGGGCAGGGATGTGCACTGCCACACAAGGGCAGGGATGTGCACTGCCACACAAGGGCAGGGATGTGCACTGCCACACAAGGGCAGGGATGTGCACTGCCACACAAGGGCAGGGATGTGCACTGCCACACAAGGGCAGGGATGTGCACTGCCACACAAGGGCAGGGATGGGTTCATAAGTGATGCAGCTTAGAAGTAATATAAATAAAAATTGTTCTTCATTCTTTAAAATGGACAAGCAAATTTTGGGTAAATTGTTAGGATGTCGTCCAGAACACCTGAGTCAATAAAATAGTTACACAGTTGGTGGTACAAGAGGCCAGGAGGTCTAAAGTCCTTTACGGTTTCACATTCAACAATATAGTGTTCTAGTGAATGCATTAAAGGTTTATCACAGAGTTTACAATCTGAGTATTCTGGTAGTGGCTCAGCCTCACTAACCTGCCAGATGTGTCTATAGCCAAGGCGAATTACCACAATGACTACATCACATTACCTGGTCCGGTTACTGTGTTGACCATACAAATACCTATTATTACTAAACTTGTCATAACTTTTAATACTGCAGGTTCCAGGTCTCCTTGCATTTCTTAGTTCTTCTAAATCTGAATTAATTTATTTAATTTGTATGTTTCTAATAATTGCATTAGATAGTCTAAAGTCATAATCAATGTTTTCTTTCCTGCAAGCCTCATTGGCCAATCGATCTACAAAGTCATGTTTTCCAACTCCAACATGGGATGGGATACCTACCTACCTTGAGGTGCTTCCGGGGCTTAGTGTCCCCGCGGCCCGGTCGTCGACCAGGCCTCCGGGATCCACACAAATTTTATACAAGAGTTATTATCATTGGCAAAAATTCCATTCCATTTAATATTACAAGCTACTTCAGACATACATTGTGATGGGTTATTTAAGGACTGCAGAGCACTTTTAGAGTCACAGAATCACTCTACCACCATTGAGCTAAAGGTACTCAGTGGCTAGATAAATGTCCAATAGCTCGGTCTGTGCCGTGCTTGCCCAGTTGTTCAATCTCTGTGCACTAGACTTGCTCATTTCATTCCCTTTATATACTGCACATGCACAACCTGTTCTACCAGTGCCTAACTGCACAGAGCCATCAGTAAAGGCATAGCACTCAGTCGGTTTAAGATTTTGAAGATGACTGTCAATAGCTTCTAATGTTATACATCTCAAAATTTCAGTGTTATACATTTGTTTTACACTGAAGAGGGTATAATGCAGAGAGACCTCCACATCTTTCCAAGGGGGAATATAGTGAACAGTTTTACCAGAGTTAAGAGACACAGTTTCTGAAGATTATAGGCACAACAACTGAGCCACACACTGTAGGGAGCTTTTTGCGGCGGATTGAGGGAACAGTCAGAATTGTTTAGAATGGATCTCAATTTAATTTGAATAGAGCTGGGAGTTTATTATTTTTCAAAGTTTTGGCGCAAAACATAGTATTAAGTAGAACTATTCTTTCGTAAATGGAAGGTAAGTTTAGTTCCTTTCTCATGTTAACAATTCTGACAGTTCTAGGACAACCCAGGATGATGCGCATGGCATCATTCTGTACTACATCTAGGCCTTGTAATTGTTTAAGAGAAAAGTTAAGAAGTTACCGGGGAATTAGACAGCTGTTACGGAGTTGCTTCCTGTGTGTGTGTGTGTGTGTGTGTGTGTGTGTGTGTGTGTGTGTGTGTGTGTGTGTGTGTGTATGTGTGTGTGTGTGTGTGTGTGTGTGTGTGTGTATGTGTGTGTGTACTCTCCTAGTTGTGCTTGCGGGGGTTGAGCTTTGGCTCTTTGGTCCCGCCTCTCAACCGTCAATCAATAGGTGTACAGATTACAGTGTGTGTGTGTGTATGTGTGTGTGTGTGTGTGTGTGTGTGTGTGTGTGTGGGAGAAAAACAAAAATCTCAACCCCCGCAAGCACAACTAGGTGAATACACACACACACACACACACACACACACACACACACACACACACATACACACACACACACACACACACACATACACACACACACACACACACACACACACACACACACACACACATACACACATACACACATACACACACACACACACACACACACACACACACATACACACACACACACACACACACACACACACACACACACACATACACACACACACACCACACACATACACACACACACATATACACACACACACACACACACACACACACACACACACACATACACACACACATATACACACACACACACACACACACACACACACACACACACACACACACATACACACACACACACACACACACACACACACACACACACACATACACACACACACACACACACACACACACACACACACACACACACACAGTTGCATTAGGCAGTGATGTGGTGGAGGCTGACTCCATACACAGTTTCAAGTGTAGATATGATAGAGCCCAGTAGACTCAGGAACCTGTGCACCAGTTGATTGACAGTTGAGAGGCGGGACCAAAGAGCCAGAGCACAACCTCCGCAAGCACAATTTGGTGAGTACACATCCCACCTTCAAGGGACAATTGACCTACATATCTAAATCTAAATTCAAATTCAAACCTTTCAAATATTATTCAGTATTTGAACTGTATCTACTGTTATTTCTCTCAGGAGTGCTGTTGGAATATAAGCAATTTGAACTAAACTTTAGGCAGAGTTTACCGAGTATTCAGCAAATGTATTCCGCTGTAAACTCTCAGTTGAACGCTTTAATTCGAAGTGAAAAACAAACAAATTTTTTTTTCGCCGTATATTTCACTAAAAGAAAAAAAAATCGCCATGAGAAGTTTTGATGAGAAAGTTGAAACTTGAATCTCAAGTTGAATGGATGGAAGAGATCTTCCTTCCCCCCCCCACCCACCCATCCTCTATCGAGGAACTCACAATATACTTCAAGTTCTACTGAGTTCCATATTCGTGTATTTTAT
The DNA here is from genome assembly GCF_040958095.1 of Procambarus clarkii. Classification (NCBI taxonomy): domain Eukaryota; kingdom Metazoa; phylum Arthropoda; class Malacostraca; order Decapoda; family Cambaridae; genus Procambarus; species Procambarus clarkii. The sequence continues at coordinate 18,611,391 of NC_091208.1, read as the reverse complement.
TTAGGGTGGATAGTACTATCCTGGAGGCTGGGTGGATGAACAGTTTCGTTGGTGGTGGGACGGACGGACACACACACACACACACACACACACACACACACACACACACACACACACACACACTGTAATCTGTACACCTGTTGATTGACGGTTGAGAGGCGGGACCAGAGAGCCAGAGCTCAACCCCCGCAAGCACAACTAGGAGAGTACACACACACACACACACACACACACACACACACACACACACACACACACACACACACACACACCCTCCATTATCACTCTTGAGTACATAGTGGAGCAGAAGGAGTTGGCAAGACAAAGCAACCTGTTGAGGAAGATAAGAGAGTACAGACGAGGGGACGATGCAGTGATGCGAGAGGGGACGTTGTGCGAACACCAGTGACACAAAACTGGAAAGGAAGACCCGCCAAATACACCGAAACTACGACGTTGGTACAACGTTCGTTAACACTTCCTAACCAGTTATAACAACCAATATAGCAAATTGTAACAACGTTCTAATACGTTATAAACACGTTAAGCCAAGATGTAACAACTTTATTACAAGTTGTAACAAGCGGAAAATAAGAGATAATTACGATTTGTGTTTCCAGGGGAGAGCAAATGAGATGACGAAATACATTGCTCGGAAATGTGCACATTTAGAGGAGAAGTTTCCAACCGTTCAAGAAGGAGATGGATGGAAAAATACAGAGCACTAGGAACAGAGGACAATAAAGAGGTATTAAATGACTAAAGAGAATCGGAAATGAATGCATCCGAGTCAAGAGAGAAGCCGAGAGGCAATTTGAAACTGGAATTATGGTAGGTTATCTTGAGGTTATCTTGAGATGATTTCAGGGCTTTTTTTTTTTAGTGTCCCCGCGGCCCGGGCCTCGACCAGGCCTCCACCCCCAGGAAGCAGCCCGTGACAGCTGACTAACACCCAGGTACCTATTTTACTGCTAGGTAACAGCGGTATAAGGTGAAAGAAACTCTGCCCATTGTGTCTTTGGTAAAAGCTAAGAACTAACCAAAGCTGTTCTGCAGCCATAAAAGGAGGAAAAGAACAGTGAGAGACCATGTAATCAAGATGGTGAGACGGAAGAGGAATTCTCACAGAAAGTGATAAGGAGAGGTGTGAGGAGCTCGACAAAAGATTTCAGGTTTTTATAATAAAAGCAAAGTGGAGGCTCACACCATTTGGTCACCACTTGGTCCGGGAGACATCTCCCGTCACGCAGGGTGCAGTTGTGCCTCCACAGATCTCCAGTATCATCTTTTGATACTGGTAATGGCTCGAAAGGGCCACCACTTACGGGGCTATTCATGCCCGTGCCACCTCTTGGGTGGCTTAATCTTTATCAATCAAATCAATCAGGTTATGAGATAAAAGACTGGAAGAAACAATGGATGACATTGTAGTCACAGTAGAAGGAAAAAGTAAAAATTCTGAAGGACCCTGGAAAAGTAATTTGTTCCCTAGGTCGCCGGTCGGCCGAGCGGACAGCACGCTGAACTTGTGATCCTGCGGTCCTGGGTTTGATCCCAGGCGCCGGCGAGAAACAATGGGCAGAGTTTCTTTCACCCTATGCCCCTGTTACCTAGCAGTAAAATAGGTACCTGGGTGTTAGTCAGCTGTCACGGGCTGCTTCCTGGGGGTGGAGGCCTGGTCGAGGACCGGGCCGCGGGGACACTAAGGCCCCGAAATCATCTCAAGATAACCTGAAGATAACCTCAAGATAACCTCAAGATAACCTGAAGATAACCTCAAGATAACCTCAAGATAACCTGAAGATAACCTCAAGATAACCTCAAGATAACCTCAAGATAAGCAAACTTCGTACCAATATTTAAAAAAGGAGGCATAAGACACTTACAAATCATTGTTACTTACAAATATTCAGAGTAAAGTACTTGAGAAAGTAATCAGATTATGGGAACTTGAATACAATCAACACAACATTCGTTAGACCATTACAGGAATGTGCAGCACCGGCATGGAATCTACAGCTTGTGAAGCATAAAACCAAAATGGGGAAAAAGTACAAATATTTTCGACACGATTGGTGCTAGAGCTGAGAGGGATAAGGCTAGTCGAACTAAATATCATAACCCTAGATAATTGAATAGAGGGGGATATGATCACAACATAGAGGATACTGAAGGGAATAAACAAGTTAGACAACGACAGCCTCTTCAAATTCCGACAAAAAATTAAAAGATGATACAAATTGACGTTGAAAACACAAATGCGTCGAAGAATTAAATTTTTAGTAATTCAGAAAGAAGAAAAGTAAGGAAATTTTCGAACCCTGTACGAGTAGTCAACAAGTATAATGCACTTAAAGAAGAAGTTGTAAAAGCCACCTCCATCCACAACTTTAAGCCAAATTCGACAAAAAAACTCGAATGCACAGAAGAAGAAGTTGTAAAAGCCACCTCCATCCACAACTTTAAACCAAATTCGACAAAAAAACTCGAATGCACATTGTACAGACTGACAGACAAGTACTCCCACCCACTGTACAAACATCACAAGTACTCCACAAAACATGCGAGTGGAGTAATTTTACTCCCAAGACCCCAAAAAATATTTAAAACTCAATTAAGTCTCGCTTAAAGTTGATCCTGTCACTAAGTTAGAACAATTTCACCGGGGAACGTTAGTTGAACCAGTATTAAGCGGCGAGACTAATTATCACTCTTACTGTCCCTTTTCCCGCTGTGTAAATGGTTGTCCCGAACACGTGACGACTTCTTGTTTTTGAACGTTAAGTGTGACTGCTTCTGGTGGCTGTGTGTATATGTGTAGGGCATAAAGGTCAGTGTGTGTGTGTGTGTGTGTGTGTGTGTGTGTGTGTGTGTGTGTGTGTGTGTGTGTGTGTGTGTGTGTGTGTGTGCTTCTGTGGCCGATAGATCGGTGTATTTTGGGTTTATATTTGGTTTGTTGATAAGATTGCTTAAAGATCGTGGTGAGGACACAGGTGTAAATATGTAAATACACCTCGCTTGTAGTGTGTGAAGGTTGTTGCATTTGTTAGGTGAGTGTGTGTGTGTGTGTGTGTACTGAGGAAGCATGCTCCAAATGTACTCATTCTCTCTCTCTTTCTCTCTCTCTCTCTCTCTCTCTCTCTCTCTCTCTCTCTCTCTCTCTCTCTCTCTCTCTCTCTCTCTCTCTCTCTCTCTCTCTGTCGGCAAATATAAATAACTGGGACTGGAAAGAGCAGAGTGAAACCAGGCAACAGTATTAAAGTTTATCCTCCGTGGGCTGCAGAACCCGACGTGCTCTGTGGACCGTATTGCTCTGTGTGGGTGTGTTTGCTTCTGTGTGTGTATGTGTTTATTGCTGCTCCAGCTGCTTGCCTAAGTTCTTCCCCCAGCAGCTGCTCCTTCAGCAGCTGCCTGCCAGCCTGCTTCAGTTCCTTCACAAGCTCCACTGGCAGAGAACCATGTAGGTACAGAAATAGTAATAGCTAAGAGGAACACAGGAAGACCTCAAGGGTAAGATTGAGGGGTTAATACACGAGTGGAGTGATGCAGCATCATCCACCTCCCTCCCTTCCTCCCTGCCTGCAGAGATGAGTACGAAACAGCTTTCTCCGGTATAACGAGAACCAATCAGGATAGCACTATCTGGTGACTACGAGCTTGGACGACCAATCACGTCCCAGGAGGAGCGTACAGGCAACAGTTATCTAGCTAATGACATAGCCAAGTACGTCATGTTTACTGATATCAAAGCAGTTATTGATAACCGTTGGCAATCTTAGATGCTTTTGTTCCCACAAGGGTGACTTGAGTGGATTAAATATTATATCAATCGAAATAATGCTGCGGTTTCCTCTGATAGATCAATTTCGAACATAATTGATATGAAGCTTTGGGGTTTATCCCCCCATTTTTCAAGGGGGCTGAAGCCCCCCCTACTATACAATATCCTCATGAGTGTCATTACTAATATCCCGCCAAACACACACCGAAACTACGACGTTGGTACAACGTTCGAACAAGTTTTAATACCTCCTAACCAGTTATAACCACCAATATAGTTGTAACAACGTTCTAATACGTCATAAACACGTTAAGCCAAAATGTAACAACTTTATTACAAGTTGTAACAGGCGGAAAATAGAGACAGTTTCGGTTTGTGTTTCCAGGGATACAATTTTCGGAAGGAGATAGAAGAAATAGGTTATCCAGTCCTACTTGTTCTACTCAAAGAGTAAAGCCTGATAAACGGAATGAAAGGAGAAAAAAAAATGAATTAAGCAGTGAAGGAACTGAGTGAACTGACTCAATACTGTAACATATTCTCTGCACAAAGAGAACTTGATCAGTTTATAAAAAGTTTAAAAACACGTTAAAAAAACTGTTTTAAGAAATGTTTCTAAAAATGTTGATAGTTGTTTTGTGGATTAGCCACGAGGCATCCACCGCGGTGAACAAATCCACAAGGGCTGTGATGAGGATTCGAACCTGCGTCCGGGAGCATCCCAGACACCGCGGTGCTAATAATGACCCGCACATGATCACCGTAGATCATGCAGGCGAGGAGTCACAATAACGTGGCTGAAGTATGTTGACCAGACCACACACTAGAAGGTGAAGGGACGACGACGTTTCGGTCCGTCCTGGACCCTTCTCAAGTCGATGAGAATCCACACACTAGAAAGTGAAGGGACGACGACGTTTCGGTCCGTCCTGGACCATTCTCAAGTCGGTTGTGTCACAATCACACAATCGACTAGAGAATGGTCCAGGACGGACCGAAACGTCGTCGTCCCTTCATTTTCTAGTGTGTGGATTGGTTAACACCGTAGATTAAGTCGCTTTATACTTATGGCGATTATGGCTGTACGGAACCTGTACATCAGTTGATTGACAGTTGAGAGGCGGGACCGAAGAGCCAAAGCTCAACCCCCGCAAGCCCAACTAGGTGAGGACGGAAAACGCTCTGGCGAGCACAGAAACCAACCAGGCCTCCCACAGTGAACGTCGCTTTTCGCTCGTATGCGTGACATAAGGCCGAAAATTGTCGTACTAGAAAATAGAAGTGGCTGGCGAAAGTGACGTACTGTTCTCGTTTTCTGTTTTGGGTCCTCTGGTGGTGGTAGGTTAGGAGAGGACACGTTAAATTGACCGTTTTCTTAACGTTGGGAATCTTAGGACAGACTTCAGAAAGACGAGTGTGCGAATCGCTCCCATAACATCGTAACTTCAGCGAGCATTAAGTGTTAAAAATAACATTTAAATTTATTTATGAGGCAATTTTTGAAAACAAAAAATAGTTTTCATATAAATTATAGGAGGAAATATAACGGGAAGCTGTAAAACAGAACAGTTTTCATCGTAGAAGAGCGTCACCAGCTTGACCAAGTCCATGTCCGTGGGGGACTCGACCTTCTTGAAAGGAAGAACAACGTAAGATTTGAATAAAGCACATTCAGATTTAAGTTGACCAGAACACACACTAGAAGTTGAAGCGACGACGTTTCGGTCCGTCCTGGACCATTCTCAAGTCGAAAACGACTTGAGAATGATCCAGGACGGACCGAAACGTCGTCCCTTCACCTTCTAGTGTGCTAGTGTGTGGTCTGGTCAACATACTTCAGCCACGTTATTGTGACTCATCGCCTGCATTCAGATTTCAGTGTATTCAGATAAAACACATTCCAAAAGGATGGAGTAGTCTAGGCTATTACTGCTGCTCCCATAAACACCGTGACGCCGAAGAAGTTCAAATTGCCAAATGAGAACTGCCACTCACATGTTCACTGTCTTGAGAAAATGAATTGAGAGACAGAACGTGAAATAGACTTCGGTCTACGGTGATTCACTGTCAATCTTACTCTAACGGTAGGGCTGGTGGAGCCGCCTGTACTGTGATCTTTGGACTCTGGTGGTCGTCCTCAGAATCTACAACCTCAGAGCTTACAGATAGACCCGGTTCTGTCCATGCACCTGTCAGCTACAACCCCCCCCACCCGTCTACACACCTGTCACCTCTTACAACCCCGTCCTTGCAACCCGTCACCTCAACCCCGCTCTCTTATCAGCGAAACCAACAAATCAAATCAGACGCTACCCACTCTCCCTCCACCACCCGCCACTTCGATGTCCCC
>NC_091208.1:18565260-18602760 GCF_040958095.1 Procambarus clarkii | reverse complement strand
GACATGATAATGATAACAAAAAAGATTAGATAACAATGGAGGTGAACATATAGGAAATTTGTCAGGAACTAAATGGGCAGTTGACGTGTTCACAACTGGACTAGAGATAACCCTAGATGAGACATGATTTAGGACGGGGGGGGGGGAGGAAGGAAGTTATCAGGGGAAAGCGCCAAGCCATCATGACTATATAGCACTGGGAAGGGGTCAGGATAAGGATTTGGGATGGGACGGAGGGAAAGGAATGGTGCCCAATCACTTGTGGACGGTCGGGGATTGAACGCCGACCTGCATGAAGCGAGACCGTCGCTCCACCGTCCAGCCCAAGTGGTTGAGAGCGAACGAGAAAAGTAATGAGACTGAAGAGAGAGAGAGAGAACGGCCACACTGAAAATGACAAAGAAGTTTGTGAGGAATTAAGCGAAAGATTCCAGGAAGTATTTATAACGGAGTCAAATCTTCCAGTAAAACTGGAGTTTACCAAAAGAGAGACCGAGCAGAATAGACGTGACGACAAAGACGATTAGGCAAACAACTAGAGGAGATAGAACGAAGGTCGTGGATGAATTGATCACTGAATTGATCGTGGCTGCTGAGGTGACTGTGAAAGGCTGAGCAAGCTCAATATCCCCACCACGGTGAAAAGGCTGAATCAGAGGGGACATGGTAACGACGTGCAAGATACTATGGGGATGGGCAAAGAAGGGAGGAAGAAGGGATAGGGCAGACATGATAACGACGTGCAAGATACTATGGGGATGGGCAAAGAAGGGAGGAAGGAAAGAAGGGATAGGGCAGACATGATAACGATATACATGATTCTAAAGGGGGATTGATAAAGTAGATATAGAAGCAAGACATATTGAAACAATTGTATTGGTCTCAGATGATTTTTGTTTCCTTTCGTTTCGCTTCCTAGTTCAACTACTTGGGCTGGATGGTACAGCGACGGCCTCGCGTCATGCTGGCCGGCGTTCAATCCCCGACCGTCCACAAGTGATTGGGCACCATTCCTTCCCTTCCGTCCCATCCCAAATCCTTATCCTGACCCCTTCCCAGTGCAATATAGCCGTAATGGCTTGGCGCTTTCCTCTGATAACTCTTTACTTCCTTTTCCATTTTTTTTTTTTTTTTATTAACATATTAGGTACATCTGCATTAGTGCAGCTACCCTAGACTATATGAAGTGGAGTACAGTGTGTCAAAAAAGCTAACTAGGTGATGCTATAAAATCCCCATCACACAGGATGGTTAGTCATACAGAGGCATGTGATTAGCGGTCTGCACTGGCAGACTCCGGATGCATTTTGAGGATATCAACAACACAAGATTGAATAAGGTAGCAGTGGTAATACAAGTCCCCATCTCGCAGGATGGTTAGTCATACAGAGTCATGTGTTTAATAGCCTGCACTGGCAAATTTTGGGTATACTGTGAGGATATCTTCAAGAATACGAGAGTGAATAAAGTAATTGCAAAGCTCCAGGTACCTCATGCCAACTGGTCTGAAAGGTCTAATAATTGGGCATTCAGTGATGTAGTGCGGGAGATCATGCCGTAGTTCCTGCTCACAGAGTTTGCAACTGGAGTGCTCAGGATTGGGAGACCCGTCACCTGCAGCCACCTGCCACAGGTAACGGTAACCCAACCTGATCCTTGCAACCACTGTGTCGCACAGTCTAGTGGACGTTTTGTGCTGTCCATAGATTTATAACAAGAACTCTACGTTAATTACACTTCACATTTCAAGCTTAACTCTGGAAAAACCTATGAAAATGAACTAAGTTTTTTTTTTATTTTTTTTTTATTATTTTCTACCACAGACGTGGCCACACATTTACAATGCTAACCAGCATATATACATTTTCTTCTGTCCTCCATGGACAGGGTTAGAGATGTGTTAAACATATTGTTCAAGGGTTTATTGAACAGAACTAAGGGTGTTTATAATTGCTAAAATTTCCTATAGCAGTTAACGTAGGCCTACTGTGACCAACCTATGTCCATCCCACACCCCACACCATTCCCCCTGGAGATTTGGGTGAGGCTATCCCTAAATATCTACCCTCCAACGTTTGAAAGACAGAGAGTCACACATTCTCACTTATAGGTATAATATTATTTACACTAGAAAGGGTACCACCTCTGGTGCAAGTGTAGGGACCCATAGCCTCGGAGAAGAAAATAAAGAGTACTCAGAGAAGACCTTGTGGATCCTCACTGAACACTTTGATATTTTCTTCTCCTACCACCCCTATTCTTTTGGTATGTGTGTATATTTATCTAACTTTATTTGAAAATGTCATTACGCAAATATTATTTACATATATATTAAATATATATATATATATATATATATATATATCCCCCCTCCTCCTTGACTGTCCGGTATACATGTAGGCAGCCACATAGGGGGAGCCGGTCGGCCGAGCGGACAGCACGCTGGATTTGTAATCCTGTGGTCCTGGGTTCGATCCCAGGCGCCGGCGAGAAACAATGGGCAGAGTTTCTTTCACCCTGTGCCCCTGTTACCTAGCAGTAAAATAGGTACCTGGGTGTTAGTCAGCTGTCACGGGCTGCTTCCTGGGCATGGAGGCCTGGTCGAGGACCGGGCCGCGGGGACACTAAAAAAAAAAAAAGAAATCATCTCAAGATAACCTCAAGATAACCCTGGAGGTCAACCTTCGGGACCTGTGGAAGGTATCGGGGGATTGAGGCTCAAGTCAGAATCTCGTGCAATATCCGTCTAAGCTGTTTTTACGCTGGCGAGCTGAATTTAATAGCCCGTGTTTCTCCCTACACAACCGCCACGAGGAAAGAATGACCCGAGCACTTTTGTTTATCTTATCTCTAGGTAATCCCGGTGGAACTACACAATTAGTTGCAGGTTGGTTGATGTAATTACCTGGAGGGGGGGGGGTACAGGTAGGCTGATGTGTGTGTTCTGTAATCCCTTGGAACACGGGCAGGCGGTTACAGGCAGGCTGTAATTCCCTGGGGGGGGGGGGGTTACAGGCAGGCTTATACAGGCAGGCTGTAATTCCCTGGGGTAGGGGTACAGGCAGGCTGTAATTCCCTGGGGGGGGTTACAGGCAGGCTTATACAGGCAGGCTGTAATTCCCTGGGGTAGGGGTACAGGCAGGCTGTAATTCCCTGGGGGGGGGGGGTTACAGGCAGGCTTATACAGGCAGGCTGTAATTCCCTGGGGTAGGGGTACAGGCAGGCTGTAATTCCCTGGGGGGGGGGGTACAGGAAGGCTGTCATTCCCTGGGGTGGGGATACAGGTAGACTGTAATTCCCTGGGGTGGGGGGTACAGGAAGGCTGTCATTCCCTGGGGTGGGGATACAGGTAGACTGTAATTCCCTGGGGTGGGGGGTACAGGTAGACTGTAATTCCCTGGGGTGGGGGGTACAGGCAGGCTGTAATTCCCTGGGGTGGGGGTACAGGCAGGCTGTAATATCCTGAGGTGGGGGTACAGGCAGGCTGTAATTCCCTGGGGTAGGGGTACAGGCAGGCTGTAATTCCCTGGGGTAGGGGTACATGCATTCTGTAATTCCCTGGGGTAGGGGTACAGGCAGGCTGTAATTCCCTGGGGTGGGGTACAGGTATGCTGTAATTCCCTGGGGTGGGGTACAGGCAGGCTGTAATTCCCTGGGGTAGGGGTACAGGTAGGCTGTAATTCCCTGGGGGTGGGGTACAGGTAGGCTGATTTTGCAGTAATCCCCTTAAGCTCAGGTAATTCCATAAAGTACAGGTAGGTTGATTGATTGATTTAACATTTCGTTACTGTGAATTGATCGTTAGGGTTACAAAAGCTACTGATAACAATATCACTGAATAAAAATAAAAACTAAAAACTAAATTAATTATCACATTTCAACTTTAACGACCCCCTTGGATTGGTTCTTCCAGGAACTGGAACGAGCTGTCAAAAAAGGTTTTCACGACTTTCCGCGAGCGCCAGCTTCCAGCAGCGGCGGCGACGGTAGACGTAGTTGGGTTGTTAGTAGTTTGTAAGACAAGCTCATTAGCCCTGATTTCCTCTGAAATTTCCGGGTCATTAGTCGACAAGAAGCAATGCTGTTTCCTTAATTATAGACGAGACACACACACACACACACACACACACAATTCTGTGTGTGTGTGTGTGTGTGTGTGTGTGTGTGTGTGTGTGTGTGTGTGTGTGTGTGTGTGTGTGTGTGTGTGTGTGTTTAACTCAGGAACCTGTACACTTGTTGATTGACGGTTGAGAGGCGGGACCAAAGAGCCAGAGCTCAACCCCCACAAGCATAATTAAGTGAGTACACACACACACACACACACACACACACACACACACACACACACACACACACACACACACACATAGGGGCCTCGTAGCCTGGTGGATAGCGCGCAGGACTCGTAATTCTGTGGCGCGGGTTCGATTCCCGCACGAGGCAGAAACAAATGGGCAAAGTTTCTTTCACCCTAAGTGCCCCTGTTACCTAGCAGTAAATAGGTACCTGGGAGTTAGTGAGCTGTCACGGGCTGCTTCCTGGGGTGTGTGTGTGTGGTGTGGAAAAAAAAGTAGTTAGTAAACAGTTGATTGACAGTTGAGAGGCGGGCCGAAAGAGCAAAGCTCAACCCCCGCAAAAACACAACTAGTAAACACACACACACACACACACACACACACACACTAACGACACAACGGAGAGACAGTATGGTTTCAAACAGGAAGATTCTATATAACAGATCTACTTAGCCTTTACGATAGAGCCACAGAGATACTACAGGAAAGAGGTGATTGGGCTGACTGTATCTATCTGGACCTTAAAAACGCTTTTAACTGTCCCACACCAGAAGCTGTTCTGGAAACTGGAACATGCTGGAGGGGTGACAGGGAGACTTCTGATATGGATGAAAAATATTCTAACTGCCAGACAGATGAGGGCAGTAATCAGAACCAATGTATCTGATTGAAGGAGTGTCACTAGCGGAGTCCCACAGGGCTCAGTTCTTGCACCAGTAATGTTCATCTCTACATAAACCATCCACCAGAAGGAATACAGAATTATATGAACATGTTTGCTAATGATCTTCTTGAGATGATTTCGGGGCTTAGCGTCCCCGCGGCCCGGTCGTCGACCAGGCCTCCTGGTTGAGGAACACATAAAGAACATTGTGAGAGGAGCGGATGCCTCGCTTTCCAACTTCAGACTTGCTGTTAACTATATGGAGGGTGAAATACTAAAGAAACTGTTCATGACCTTCGTGAGACCAACACTGGAATATGCAGCAGTTGTATGGTGCCCAAATCTCAAGAAACTGGATAAGTTTCTTATCCAGTAAACTGGAAATACTTATCCTTTATAAGGATAAGGATTATATATTATAAGGATTATATATCTGTAAACTTATCCAATAAACTGGAAATGGACAATAAACTGGAAAAGATGCAGCGGCATGATAGAAAATGGATTCTTGAACTGAAAAACAAGAGTTATGAGGAGAAACTAGAAGCGTTGAACATGCCAAAATTAGCACATAGAAGACAAAAAGGTGACATGATCACCACTTAAAAAATACTAACAGAAATCGACCAAATTTCAGGAATTCCTGAAACTAGGAACATCACGAACAAGAGGTACACAGATTTAATATAAAGAAACAAAGCTGCCAAAAATATATTAGAAAGTTTTCTTTTGCAAACAGAGTGGTAGACGGTTGGAACAAGTTAAGGGAGCAGGTGGTGGAGGCCAAAACCGTCAGTATAGTTTCAAAGCGTTATATGACAAAGAGTGCTAGGAAGACGGGACACCACGAGCGTAGCTCTCATCCTGTAACTACACTTAGGTAATTACACACACACATTCAGGGGAATAGAGTAGTCTCATTCTCATTGTCTAACAGCGTCTGGTCTCAGCGTTATATGACAAAGAGTGCTAGGAAGACGGGACACCACGAGCGTAGCTCTCATCCTGTAACTACACTTAGGTAATTACACACACATATTCAGGGGAATAGAGTAGTCTCATTCTCATTGTCTAACAGCGTCTGGTCTCAGCGTTATATGACAAAGAGTGCTAGGAAGACGGGACACCACGAGCGTAGCTCTCATCCTGTAACTACACTTAGGTAATTACACACACATATTCAGGGGAATAGAGTAGTCTCATTCTCATTGTCTAACAGCGTCTGGTCTCCGTTTCTGTCCTTTTAAGAGTCGCTCACAAGTGACAGCGTTAATTACGCCACCTGCTTCCCTTACCTGTCTGTTCATCCGTCCCCTCACACCGTCCCCTCACACCGTCCCCTCACACCGTCCCCTCACACCGTCCCCTCACACCGTCCCCTCACACCGTCCCCTCACACCGTCCCCCTCACACCGTCCCCTCACACCGTCCCCTCACACCGTCCCCTCACACCGTCCCCTCACACCGTCCCCCTCACACCGTCCCCTCACACCGTCCCCTCACACCGTCCCCTCACACCGTCCCCTCACACCGTCCCCCTCACACCGTCCCCTCACACCGTCCCCTCACACCGTCCCCCTCACACCGTCCCCTCACACCGTCCCCTCACACCGTCCCCTCACACCGTCCCCTCACCGTCAGCCTCCTGACTGACGTTCTCTCCAGCACCCAACACCCCCACAGCAACTCACATATGAGGAAAAACTAGAATAACAGTGGTCCCGGGTTCGATCCCGGGTGCCGGCGAGAAACAATGGACAGAGTTTCTTTCACCTTGATGCACCTGTTACCTAGCAGTAAATAGGTAAAATAGGTACCTGGGAGTTAGTCAGCTGTCACAGGCTGCTTCCTGGGGGTGGAGGCCTGGTCGAGGACCGGGCCGCGGGGGACACTAAGCCCCGAAATCATCTCAAGATAACCTCAAGATAACCTCAAGATAACCTCAAGATAACCTCAAGATAACCTCAAGATAACCTCAAGATGGGAACACACTTGTGTTGAGAGTGCTAGTGTTTAGAGAGGTTGTTGTTGTTAAAGATTCGCTACTTGGAACAAAATGTTCCAAGTAGCACGGGCTATGGCGAGCCCGTAACCGTTTAGCGGTGTTTGGGTATTCTATACGTCAAGGGGTCGCGGGGTAGTGGTGATGTGTACTTATCTACTATGTGTGTCTGTAGGATCGAGTTCTTAGCTCTTGGACCCCGCCTTTTTAACCATTTTTTTCCTCTAGTAAGTCTGCTATATATATATATTTCTCTCTTAACACACGTGCACGCACACACACACACACACACACACACACACACACACACACACACACACACACACACACACACACACACACACACACACACACATACACACACACACACATACACACACACACACACACACACACACACACACACATACACACACACACACACACACACACACACACACACACACACACACACACATACACACACACACACACACACATACACACACACACACACACACATACACACACACACACACACATACACACACACACACACACACACACACACACACATACACACACACACACACACACACACACATACACACACACACACACAGGGGGGGGGGGACGTTAGTAACGATTAATGCTAGCTGCGTTACGTCCACTAACGTAACTTGCGTTAGTGGACGTAGCAACAGGTGTGGGAGGTCTGGGATGAGTGTATGTTGTGGGGGGGGGGTGTATGGGAAGGGGAGGGGGGGGGGTGTTGGGGGTGAGAGAGGGGGGGTTGGGGGGGTGAGAGAGGGGGGTGGGGGGGGGGTATCTACCGTTAAGCTGCCGTTCATATCGTCATGACAACATCTTTGCTGACGACTGATCTTGTTAATCACTTTAATATACGTTTTCTGTTGCTGAGTTACTGATGCTATTTTTCACCCCAACGAACTTTGTGTGTGTGTGTGTGTGTGTGTGTGTGTGTGTGTGTGTGTGTGTGTGTGTGTGTGTGTGTGTGTGTGTGTAATTACCTAAGTGTAATTACCTAAGTGTAGTTACAGGATGAGAGCTACGCTCGTGGTGTCCCGTCTTCCCAGCACTCTTTGTCATATAACGCTTTGAAACTACTGACGGTCTTGGCCTCCACCACCTTCTCACTTAACTTGTTCCAACCGTCTACCACTCTATTTGCGAAGGTGAATTTTCTTATATTTCTTCGGCATCTGTGTTTAGCTAGTTTAAATCTATGACCTCTTGTTCTTGAAGTGCCAGGTCTCAGGAATCTGTGTGTGTGTGTGTGTGTGTGTCTGTGTGTGTGTGTATGTGTGTGTGTTTACACATGAGGGTATGCCTATGACTACTGAATATGTATGTGAATGCTAAATAGATATATCTGATCTACGTTAACATTAAGAAAACATTAACATTAAGAAAAATCACATTATATTTGTGTTAGCCAGCAGGAAGAACCCACAACAATATGTAAAAATAAAACGTTTACGGACGTTCTAAATAACGTTAGATTACTTCAACGCTTAAAAGCCAGACTCCCTGTTCCTATAAATCACTAGGAACCTAACAGCCCATTCACACATGTAACAAGCGTATAAATTAAACTGCTTTTACATGCTTTAACTGCTAAACTGCTTTAAGGGGCCTCGTAGCCTGGTGGATAGCGCGCAGGACTCGTAATTCTGTGGCGCGGGTTCGATTCCCGCACGAGGCAGAAACAAATGGGCAAAGTTTCTTTCACCCTGAATGCCCCTGTTACCTAGCAGTAAATAGGTACGTGGGAGTTAGTCATCTGTCACGGGCTGCTTCCTGGGGGTGGAGGCCTGGTCGAGGACCGGGCCGCGGGGACACTAAAGCCCCGAAATCGTCTCAAGATAACCTCAAGATACATAGCTGTTAGCGTACGAACTCGGATAAACCATATCTATGCCGATGCTGCACAGAAAACACGTTCAACGTGAATTACTTCGATAGATCATTAGTGAGTTACTGAAGCAATGTAGTTTGGACGTTGCAATCTATACCGTCGAAATTCCAGCACATTCAATTTTAGAATGGGATGATAGTCAAGGAAATAGGTGTCAAGGGAAAAGATGTCTTGCAGGCGATGAATCGCAATAACGGGGCTGAAGAATGTTGACCAGACCACACACTAGAAGGCGAAGGAATGACGACGTTTCGATCCGTCCTGGACCATTCTCAAGTCGACAATCGACTTGAGAATGTCGATTGTCGATAGGCAGGAGGCAAACCGGGAGTCCCCCTAATATTTGACAAATGAGCCCCTAGCACACCTCATCGTGCTGTGAAGATTCTCGAATCGACTCCATTCTCAAGTCGATTGTCGACTTGAGAATGGTCCAGGACGGACCAATAAGTCGTCGTCCCTTCACCTTCTAGTGTGTGGTCTGGTTAACAAAAGATGTCATCTCAAGGGAACAGATGTAATGACAAGGAAACTGGCATCATGTCATGGAAACCAGTGTCACATCAAGAAAGCTGGTTTGCTGTCATAGAAGCAGGTGTCATGTCACGTGAAGACATGTCAAGGGTGCGGTGGGTGTGTGACAATGACATTCGTCTATCAAGTTGCTTTGCTTATTATCGGAAGAGTTGTTTATGACCAAGATGTTGCTCGTCTTGCCCAAAACACTCCTGAGTATTTGTGGTTTTCTGCATTGTACATTATTTACCTTTGAATCCTCCTCTGTATCATGCATCAAATATATTTTAAATAAAAATGATAATTAATTACTATCATTTATTATTATTATTATAAATGGTGAACTCTTATGTTGTGGTTAGTGTCTGCAAATAAAATATATTGGGACGTAGTGGCATATTTAATGAAACCAAAAATATCGTTCTACGTCGTAATTTACACTACTAACACGATATCGGTCTACGTCGTAATTTACACTACTAGCACGATATCGTTCTACATCGTAATTTACACTACTAACACGATATCGTTCTATGTCGTAATTTACACTACTAACACGATATCGTTCTACGTCGTAATTTACACTACTAGCACGATATCGTTCTACATCGTAATTTACACTACTAACACGATATCGTTCTACGTCGTAATTTACACTACTAACACGATATCGTTCTACGTCGTAATTTACACTACTAACACGATATCGTTCTATGTCGTAATTTACACTACTAGCACGATATCGTTCTATGTCATAATTTACACTACTAACACGATATCGTTCTATGTCGTAATTTACACTACTAACACGATATCGTTCTACGTCGTAATTTACACTACTAACACGATATCGTTCTACGTCGTAATTTACACTACACTTCAGTAGAGACTCTGTCAACGATGTGTTTCAAGACTCCTCCTCTTTCTGAATCATAAACAACTTCGTTAAGAAGAGTTTAATAGGTGAGACACGTTCGGCAATGATGGCTATTTCATCAGAAGAACAGCATAGGAAATATTAAGAAGGTTCGTGCTAGTCTTTGATTAAAATGACTCTTTAAAATCCTCTAGAAGGATTCATTAAAATAAGGAATCCTTCCTTATTGGGGCTAAGTAGTTCGAATGATAGAGCGACCGTCTTCCGCACTTACGGTCGGTGGTTCGAAGCTCCAAGTGCCCAGGTGAAGTAAATAAATATTTAATTCTCATGGGCACTAAATTCAGGTGAATTAAGTGTTTTTATAGTACACTAAATTTATAATACATATGTGAATATACTGTAAATTGCATTTACACACTACACACATATGTATATAGTGTAAATGCGATTTATACAGAGTTGTGTATGAAGCAGCGTGTAACAAAACTATACAAAAATCATCTGGTATTTTCTGGGGAATTATAAAGAGAATTTGTTGTTGGAAACTTCCTTAATTACAATAATTGTTCTGTTTCTCAAAATTTGAGAAAAATGTTTGTTCTCTCCACTTTCTGTGTGTGTGTGTGTGTGTGTGTGTGTGTGTGTGTGTGTGTGTGTGTGTGTGTGTGTGCGTGTGTGTGTGTGTGTGTGTGAAGCATAACATAGAGGTAACCCTTCCGGTTCATGTTATAAGATCTACAACCTGTTAAGTTAATCAATTAAACAGGTATTTTATTTCTGCCTTACCTGTCTCGTCTGGAATGTAATTCATTACACACTTCTCAGTAGTCTTCTTAGGCGGTTAATCTACCGATTATTTCGTAAGATTTGCGTCTCGGTACCATAAGTTCTCAGACGAAGTCTATTCCATCCAGCGGTCGACCTCAAGGACGCATTCACCAATTTTATTAACATGCTGTTCATTCAAAATAGGAGTTTTCTCAAATATAAATTAATATTGCTATATAAGCATACTGTGCATATTTAGGCATTGGTTAGGTTAGGTGTTTAGGTTCTGTTGGCGATTATTTGTAGTACGTGGGTGAAGCATTTACAGCGTTGTGGTTCGAACAAAAGTGAGCGAAGCGCTTGTTTCGGAAGTGTTCGAACGTCATCAGTTGTCAGTCGTGTGTAAACCGTTTTTCATTGATAAACAGGGGGGTTTGGCGGCTGCATGGAATGGACTTTGGCCTTTATTGATGAGGACAGGCTGCTGTAGTACAGTTGGGTTCGTTCTCAAATCACAGGAGTCCTTGCTTCGAATCCCAGTCGCGGTGGAAATAGCTGGGTACGTTTCCTATCACCTGATGCATCTGTTCACCTAGCAGTAAATATATATAGCTTTGGAGTTTGGCAACTGTTGTGAGGTTTCATCCTAGGGGAGGTTAGTAGTTGACCTAGGGGGGGTTGAGGATTGACCTCGGTAAATCTAAGTTCTGCCTTCCTGTCCCCGATAACTCCAAGTGGAAGATTACCTATAATATAACACAGTGAACACATGTATATAAAAGTTCATATATATGCACAGGCATGTGTTCAAGTGCCTCCAGGAAGAGTTATGTGTTGATGTTGCTTTCGTTCTCAGACCCTTTGTACGATTTATTGCACATAACAGCAGTAACAGCAGCAGCAGTAAAAGCAGCAGCAGCAGCAGTAGTAGCAACAGCAACATCATCATCAGCAGCAGCAACAGTAACAGCAGCAGCAGCCGCAGCAACATCATCAGCAACAGCAACAGCAACATCATCAGCAACAGCAACAGCAACATCATCATCATCATCAGCAGCAGCAACAGCAACAGCAACATCATCATCATCATCAGCAGCAGCAACAGTAACAGCAGCAACAGCAGCAGGAGCAGTAAAAGCAGCAGCAGCAACAGTAACAGCAGCCGCAGCAACAGCAACTGCAACTTCATCATCAGCAAGAGCAGCATCAGCCGCAGCAAGTGCAGCAGCAGCAGCAGCAGCAGCAGCGTCCTCCCTGGTGTACTGGCCACCAACACCACGCCGCAGACCTCTGCTTACCAGAATGACAAAGAGGCATGGAACACCTCACCGCGACAACCTCTCCACAACAAAGGTACTTCACCCGAGTGAGAGACCTCTTGGCCACTAGTGGCAGCGCCGAGGGAGTCCTCCTTGAGGCCCAGGAGCCCCAGGACACACTCAGACTCCAGACAGCCAGGAGGAACACACTCAGCCCGAGGACACACTCAGACTCCAGACAGCCAGGAGGAAGACACACTCAGAACGGCTCGTCAGAGCTTGGAGGAGCAGCAGGACACACTCGGAGGGATTCCAACTCAGCCTGGAGGAGACACACTCTCCGAGAAGGACTTGACAGAGCTTGAAGGTGGAGAAGACACACTTCTGAGGGACAAGTGCAAGCTTGAGACCCGGAGACCATATACAGGTCTACCGAGTGCATTGCAACTACGCAGTTGCTCACAGTTGCAAAGTTGAAGTGGCTTGTCTAACACTTTTGTTATATAATAACATCATACATATTCAGAATGACTAATTATCTATATACTCTATTTATTCATTTGTCAGAAAATTCTCGGATAATTAACTGGAAGAGATCGTCAGTAACTAATTATAAAAATTTTTTAATAGAAACATTATTGAATCTGCTTCAATGCAAATTACAAAGCTATAGTTCAAAGTTCATGAGCCTAAGACATTTTTTTTTTTTTTTATACCTTGACTGTATCTGTTGTTGTTGTTTAAGAGTCAGCTACTGGGAACTAAAAGCTTCAAGTAGCACGGGCTATGGTGAGCCCCGCGATGGACTTACCTGGCACAAGAGCGGGGCTGAAACTTTCCCCGACTGTGATTGATTGATTGATGAAGATTAAGCCATCCAAAAGGTGGCTCGGGCATGAATAGCCCGTAAGTGGTGGCCCTTTTGAGCCATTACCAGTATCAAGAGCTGATTCTGGAGATCTGTGGAGGTGCGACTGCACCCTGCGTGACGGGAGATGTCTCCCGTGTCCCCGACTGTATCCTTCTTGCGTATATATATGTATCACCACCACCACTGGTAATATTCTTACGGGGTTATTCATGCCCATGCCACCTCCTAGGGTGGATCAATCTTCATCAATCTGACTTGTGATATTCATCCTTCTGAAGATC
Organism: Procambarus clarkii; assembly: GCF_040958095.1. Classification (NCBI taxonomy): domain Eukaryota; kingdom Metazoa; phylum Arthropoda; class Malacostraca; order Decapoda; family Cambaridae; genus Procambarus; species Procambarus clarkii. The sequence continues at coordinate 18,589,306 of NC_091208.1, read as the reverse complement.
TCTTGATTAATACGATAGTATTAATCTTTTCGAGGAAATTCCTGTCTTAATCCTTCCTTCGTGGTCTGACACTGTCATATAAATATAATGGTGTGTCTACTAAGACCTCTGTTGGGTGTTTCGGTTCTGTTGGCAATATTGTGTTCGTATCTGTAGTATGATTGATAAAGATTAAGCCACCCAAGAGGTGGCACGGGCATGAATAGCCCGTAAATCTGTAGTATGTGGGTGGAGCATTTAGAGAGCAGCGACTCAAAAACGAAGACGGGAGCGGAGCGCAGGTTTGAACGTCTTGAGTTATGAGCCGCGTCTAAAAGTGATTTTCACCCATAAACAGACGGATTAAAGACCATTTTCGACTTTGTTGACAGGCTGTCCTCATCAACAATGGTCACCTACCTGATTGATTGATTGATAAAGATTAAGCCACCCAAGAGGTGGCACGGGCATGAATAGTCCGTAAGTGGTGGCCCTTTTGAGCCATTTCCAGTATCAAAAGATGATACTGGAGATCTGTGAAGGTGCGACTGCACCCTGCGTGACGGGAGATGTCTCCCCCGTGGTCACCTACCTAAGTGCTTCACCCAATTATAGCCACAGGTACCTTGCAGTGATTTCGGGGCTCAACATCCCCATGGCCCGGTCCCTCCCACCACCACCTGACCAGGCTATAATTTATACCATCCTTAGACACAGATTATGGCTAACAATATCAAGACAACTCACCTAAATTATGTCTCATGCACAAAATTATGAAATATTAGTAATTGACATAAGATCAAATATTGATTTTCAACTCACAGTACATTGACATTGTTATCTTCTTGAGATGGTTATCTTGAGATGATTTCGGGGCTTTTTTTTAGTGTCCCCGCGGCCCGGTCCTCGACCAGGCCTCCACCCCCAGGAAGCAGCCCGTGACAGCTGACTAACACCCAGGTACCTATTTACTGCTAGGTAACAGGGACATAGGGTGAAAGAAACTCTGTCCATTGTTTCTCGCCGGCGCCCGGGATCGAACCCGGGACCACAGGATCACAAGTCCAGCGTGCTGTCCGCTCGGCCGACCGGCTCGTTGCATACATCATTGGGGAGGATGGTTACAGGTTGCAAGAGCCTCTTCTCGGGTCTGTGTGGGAAATGCAATAGTTATTCTTGTTCTAAACTAGAACCTGGCGGTTAGATTAACGACCATTTGGACATTGTTTGTGAGGGCGCGGCAGGATACGTCGGGGGATTAGCGGCTGGATTACCGACCATTTGGACATTGTTTACGAGGGCGCGGCAGGATACGTCGTGAGATTAGCGACTGGATTACCGACCATTTGGCCTTTGTTTACGAGGGCGCGGCAGGGTAATCCTTATCCTGCCCTCGGATTACTTATAATCCGGGCAGGATAAAGTAATCCTGACAGTAGAAGCGCGAGACATCTTTGTTAAGTCCTCGGGGTCGTGAGTAAAAATACTCATCTAGAGATAACGATGTTATTGATCGTCAGGGATTAATGGGGTGAGTGACTAATGGAGATAGTGATTAATGGTGTAAGTTAAGACTAATGATGTCTACAGACCATTATTAGGGCCGCTAATGAAGCTGGAAGAGAGGCAGTAGGACTGATCCACACACGCACACACACACACACACGCACACACACACACACACATACACACACACACACACACACACACACACACACACACACACACACACACACACACACACACGCACGCGTAGTGGTGTGGTGGAGGCTGAATCCATACACAGTTTCGAATGTCGATTTAATAGAGCCCAGTAGGCTCAGGAATCTGTATACCAGTTGATTGAGAGGCGGGACCAAAGAGTCTGAACTCAACCCTCCGCAAGCACAACTAGGTGAGCACGCACACACACACACACACACACACACACACACACACACACACACACACACACACACACACACACACACACACACACACACGCATATGAAGTACGCAGCTCCAGCCTGGAGTCCATCCCTAGTTAAACACAAGACATAGAGAAGATTCAGAGCTATGCCACCAGACTGGTCCCGGAACTGAGAGGTATGAGCTACGAGGAAGGGCTACGGGAGTTATTAACCTCACGTCGCAGGAAGACAGTAGAGTAAGGGGGAGACATGATCACCACTCTCTCTCTCTCTCTCTCTCTCTCTCTCTCTCTCTCTCTCTCTCTCTCTCTCTCTCTCTCTCTCTCTCTCTCTCTCTCTCTCTCTCTCTCTCTCTCTCTCTCTCTCCGAGCTTGTCCAGCTTATATTGTGAGCCCCCTTGGACCCGAGAGGCTGTTTGGGCTGGCGTATGGCACGGCTGGCGTGGTGATGGCACTGTTTTTTTTTTTTCGTGACACTGTGTCCGGGAGAGATACAGGTGTCCAAGAGATACATTTGTACCATTCAGACACATACTACAGTGTCTTAAGTTTGGTAAAACAGAGTTTAGGGGGGGGTGGGGTTATAGTCTCGTAGAGCTGTATACTCTTTATCTCTTCACGCTAATCTCTAATCATGTCTTATGTGCTATCTCGAAATGTTTTACTCTATGCACTCTCTTTACATGCTATCTTCAGGCTTTTAGCTCTTGGTTTGGCCTGATATCCCAGCTCTTAGCTCTTCTTGTTCTCCCCCCCCCCATACACACAGTAGATAAAGACAGGCTGTTTAACACAAGGGGCACACGCACTAGGGGACACAGGTGGAAATTGAATGCCCAAATGAGCCATAGAGATATTATAATTTTTTTATAGTGTCAGAGTGGTTGACAAATGGAATGCATTAGGCAGTGATGTGGTGGAGGCTGACTCCATACACAGTTTCAAGTGTAGATATGATAGAGCCCAGTAGGCTCAGGAATCTGTACACCAGTTGATTGACGGTTGAGAGGCGGGACCAAAGAGCCAGAGCTCAACCCCCGCAAGCACAACTAGGTTAGTACACACACACACACACACACACACACACACACACACACACACACACACACACACCAAAGAGCCAGAGCTCAACCCCCCACAAACACAACTAGGTTAGTACACACACACACACACACACACACACACACACACACACACACACACACACACACACACACACACACACATTCCCCACAAGAAAAAAAGTCCTTCTCGACTAAACTTTCTCTTATAATTTTTCACCACAAACCCCAACGACGAAATAAACTTTTTGAGAACACTAAAAAACACATAAAATCCACCGTCCTTTCGTCTCCCTCGTTATCGCCTTTCGAAGGAACTGAATCAAAGGGAATTTCTCAAACTAATTGTTATGTTATTCTTGTGTTGTCAGAGCCAAACAGGCATAAGGAGACTGTCTTACTGACAGTCTGACTGGAAGGACTGACTGTCCTGTCTTAATGGGGGTATTCTTAATATTTGTCAATTGTCTTTTGGAGGTAATAGAGAGATTTTCTTAATATAATACCGAGGGGCTTTCTTCATGTGATCTTCGTGTTAATTATCTATACGAATCCATCAGTAAATAAGAAAGGGGATTTGGAACTCAGTTAAAGGATTTTTAGCGATTTTCTGGGAGAAAATAATTGTTTTTTAGGTAAACATTCTTTATTGATGGATTTGCTAATCAATATATATATATATATATATATATATATATATATATATATATATATATATATATATATATATATATATATATATGACAATGCGAACAAGCCTGAATGGTCCCCAGGACAATATGCAACTGGAAACTCACACCCCATTTGTGTTCCTCACGTGTTGCCCCAAAAATGAGGTGATTTGATAAAATGCTATGCCCAAGATTACCATCCGAGTGCCAGCGGGGAAGTGGGTCAAATAGCCTCGGCTATCACTTCCTTATGTCTGGTCGTGATGGTCAAGCGGATTAAGGCGTCCCTGTACATACCAGTTGCGTTGCTCCTGGCAGTATGGGTTCGAGTCACTTCTGGGGTGTGAGTTTTCAGTTATATATGACAATGTCAGACCACGGAGGAAAATGAAACAGGAATTTTCTTAAGTACTTTCGTATATTAAATACATCTTCAGAAGGAAGATTTCCTTCTGAAGATGTATTTAATATACGAAAGTACTTAAGGAAATTCCTGTTTCATTTTCCTCCGTGGTCTGACATTGTCACATTCTTAATCACGTGTTTATTTTCGTGATATACACACACACACACATATATATATATATATATATATATATATATATATATATATATATATATATATATATATATATATATATATATATATATATATATATATGTTGTTGAATATGACCGAAAAAGTAAGATTAATAATTCTAACACGAATTTTCTTGACATTTCTTATGTTTTTCTTCACTGTCGGTGGTAATGAAAATAACAATTCTCCAAATTTCATTTTTTATTGATGGTCTGACGCTTAGAAGCGTTTCGTAAGGGCTTCTTACATTCTCAAAGACTTCTTTTACACTTTACACTTATGATCTACAATTTTATGATTCACTTGCTGCACTGTGTATGAAACATTTGACGATGATTGATTGATAAAGATTAAGCCACCCAAGAGGTGACACGGGCATGAATAGCCCGTAAACACATTTGACGATTGATGAAGATTAAGCCACCCAAGAGGTGGCACGGGCATGAATAGCCCGTAAGTGGTGGCCCTTTTGAGCCATTACCAGTATCAAAAGATGATACTGGAGATCTGTGGAGGCGCAACTGCACCCTGCGTGACGGGAGATGTCTCCCGGACCAAATGGTGACCAAATGGTCACATTTGACGATTGATTGATTGATATCCCCTCGCTCTTTATTGGTTTGGGTGAGGTGGGTATTGGGTGAGGTGGGTACATGAGAATGAAAGTAATTGCAGAGGACCTATTGGCCCATACGATGCATTGAAGTGGGTAGAATATAGTTGTGCATTAATGCACAATAATAATAATAATAATAACAACATTTCATTCCTCTTGCATCATCGGGAAATCAAACTCGGGCCAGTAAAGTACGAGATACAAGTGAATTAAATGTTCTCATAACTCCCTGAAGTGATGACCACTTGGTCAAGACCGCCTCATTTGGTCGACACTATCATAATCCGCCTCATGTCCCCACGTGACGATGAGGAGGAAGATGATGAGTATGATGAGGGAACAGGTCGTTAACTCAAGCACCACGAGGGGTGAAAGCCCAATGACCCGACGTTAAAGACCAAACACAGCGAGGATTCGAACCTGTTAGACCAACAGCGCCATAACACCCACAACGGAAAAGGGGAGAGAGAGAGAGAAAACAGCTATAAAAATAGGAGATGAACTTAGATATGGGGAAAGTTTCACGGGGAAAGGGGTTTCGAAACGACATTTTAGGAGAATATAAGAGCTATACCCAGTTAGAAGGGAGCTTCTCTCTCTCTCTCTCTCTCTCTCTCTCTCTCTCTCTCTCTCTCTCTCTCTCTCTCTCTCTCTCTCTCTCTCTCTCTCTTTCTCTGGCGCTGAGATGAGACTGTAAAAGTGTTCAATAAAAAGTTGAGTTTCACTGGAAAGTGGAAAGGGAAGTGATATTTGACGGTATATACAAGGTTTGGTAGAATTGTTGGAGGGTCTTCTGTGTAGGGGAGGAGGAGGAATATTGGGAGGGGGCAGTGTGGGTGAGGAATATCAGGAGGGATCAGTGATTGAGAAATATCAGGAGGCAGATATCAGGACCTAGAGGTAGACTCCATCTTGAATCGAGAGTCGGTTCCTTGAGGTGTGTGTGTGTGTGTGTGTGTGTGTGTGTGTGTGTGTGTGTGTGTGTGTGTGTGTGTGTGTGTGTGTGTGTGTGTGTGTGTGTGTGTAATCACCTAGTTGTGCTTGCGGGGGTTGAGCTCTGACTCTTTGGTCCCGCCTCTCAACCGTGTGTGTGTGTGTGTGTGTGTGTGTGTGTGTGTGTGTGTGTGTGTGTGTGTGTGTGTGTCCTCACAGTAGTGATGATCTGGTCTCTGGGGGATTGAGAGTGGTCTCGGAACGTCGGACAGAATGGTAGTTGATATGAGTTCTGACCGGTCCCAATATTGTGGTGATTTAATATTGTCCACTCTACTGACCCAGAATAGTGTCAGAGGAAGATGTCTGGGGCATAAAGACCTTAGATGACAACAAAGACCTTAGCAACCTTTGCAGCAAGACCTTATAGACCTTAGCAACCTTTGCAGCAAGACCTTATTGACCTTAGCAACCTTTGCAGCAAGACCTTATTGACCTTAGCAACCTTTGCAGCAAGACCTTATTGACCTTAGCAACCTTTGCAGCAAGACCTTATTGACCTTAGCAACCTTTGCAGCAAGACCTTATAGGCCTTAGCAACCTTTGCAGCAAGACCTTATAGGCCTTAGCAACAAATGAACGGCCCTCTGGAGACCTGAGAAAATTAGTTTTAAACTAATACAAAATAGAATTTGTATTCTACTGTCCAGTGCTTATTAATAAGGTCCTTTTAAGGTCTTCTTAAGGTCCTCTAGGCTAGAGCTAGGCTGTCACCCATCCAGATACTGGCCCGATCCAACGGGCATTATCCTAAATGTATAATAACCCCCCACATTCTGTACTGGAACGATCTTGAATGGTTTAGTGTGCACTTGTTCAATAGTAATTAGTAGGCACCTGTTCAAGAGTAATTAGCGGACACCTGTTCAACAGTAAGCAGTAGATACGAGTACAATTACCATTATTGTTCACCTGTGAAAGTACAATTATTGAACACGTTGGCGCAAGCAATTCTCCGGCAGTGTTGCCACACATCACTAAACCCTCCACACACACACACACACACACGCACACACACACACACACACACACACACACACACACACACACACACACACACACACACACACACACACACACACAAGCCTCATTACCAACACAAATTTTAATCTGCGGGCCAGAATGAAGCCATTTTAAAAGAACGCAGATGGCACGCGACAATCACGCAACTGCACGCAGAAAATGGCGTTCGAATGCCATTTGGCTATCTAGTAAATCTAGAAACTTACCTCATTGAATTGAGATAGCAGCAACAGCAGCAGCATCCCAAAATCCGACCTGTGAACGAGGCATCATAGGCTCCGAGGTCTGAAACTGCTTGTTTCATCCAAACGGCGATTTCCGTTGTCTGTTTTTAATGCCAGCATCATCGCCGGAGCTTTCGGTGTGGCGTAATCTGATTTGCAATTTTTGCTTCGGTGTTTGTCAATGATGGTCTGTTGCAAGGCTCTTCTACCTAGGTGCTGGTTTCCTGTGATGATCAAACGTAGGGAATTGAGAGAGAGCTTGCAGCCTAATGCTACTCTCATCTCTGCCTCTTAAAATTTTAGGGGAATTTTTATTAATTTTTTTTTTTACTTCATATCAGGGGACGTTGCGAAAGATTTTTTTTTTCAATTGATTTTCCCTGTGTTGTTTGGTGAATGATAATTTTTCCTTGTCGATATATTGTTGAAAAGATCATTTTTTTGTTAATTAGGATACAGTCTGTATCAGTTTGAGAGGATTTCGTGTATTTGAGGTTATTTCAGACAGTTCTTCATGCTGGTTAGATGATTGGAAAACTTGTAATTGTGTGTGTGTGTGTGTGTGTGTGTGTGTGTGTGTGTGTGTGTGTGTGTGTGTGTGTGTGTGCGTGTGTGTTAATTCTTTGTGGTTTTAGGGTAGTTATAGTTAACTGTTCAGTGTTAAATTTATTATCACTTGTTGACTAGTGGTTGTTATTACTAGTTGTTGGGTGGTTGGATTATTAGCCTTTGATTGAATGGTTAATTAGTTGATTGGTTCAAATGGAATGTAAACCAGAATTTCAACATCGAGAGTATTTTATTGATTTCAGTAACAATTGGGTAGTATAAATCAGGGGGGGGGGGTAGTTGTTTATGACAATGAGGCCTTAGGTGACAGGAAGACAAGGTAAACCTGAAACTTAAATTTGATACAAGGTAAACTTGAATCTGCATTACTTGTATCCTCAATATGGCCGCTCCAGCGTCCATGAGTGAACCTCCACGAGACAGTCAATGAACCACCATGAAGCAGTCAATGAACCACCATGAAGCAGTCAATGAACCACCATGAAGCAGTCAATGAACCACCATGAAGCAGTCAATGAACCACCATGCAGCAGTAAATGAACCACCATGAGGCAGTCAATGAACCACCATGAAGCAGTCAATGAACCACCATGAAGCAGTCAATGAACCACCATGAAGCAGTCAATGAACCACCATGAGGCAGTCAATGAACCACCATGAAGCAGTCAATGAACCACCATGAAGCAGTCAATGAACCACCATGAAGCAGTCAATGAACCACCATGAAGCAGTCAATGAACCACCATGAAGCAGTCAATGAACCACCATGAAGCAGTCAATGAACCACCATGAAGCAGTCAATGAACCACCATGAAGCAGTCAAAGAACCACCATGAAGCAGTAAATGAACCACCATGAGGCAGTCAATGAACCACCATGAAGCAGTCAATGAACCACCATGAAGCAGTCAATGAACCACCATGAAGCAGTCAATGAACCACCATGAAGCAGTCAATGAACCACCATGAAGCAGTCAATGAACCACCATGAGGCAGTCAATGAACCACCATGAAGCAGTCAATGAACCACCATGAAGCAGTCAATGAACCACCATGAAGCAGTCAATGAACCACCATGAAGCAGTCAATGAACCACCATGCAGCAGTCAATGAACCACCATGAAGCAGTCAGTGAACCACCATGAAGCAGTCAGTGAACCTCCATAAGACAGTCAATGAACCACCATGAAGCAGTCAATGAACCACCATGAAGCAGTCAATGAACCACCATGAAGCAGTCAATGAACCACCATGAAGCAGTCAGTGAACCTCTATGAAGCAGTCAGTGAACCTCCATGAAGCAGTCAGTGAACCTCCATGAAGCAGTCAGTGAACCTCCATGAAGCAGTCAATGAACCACCATGAAGCAGTAAATGAACCACCATGAGGCAGTCAATGAACCACCATGAAGCAGTCAATGAACCACCATGAGGCAGTCAATGAACCACCATGAAGCAGTCAATGAACCACCATGAAGCAGTCAGTGAACCTCCATGAAGCAGTCAGTGAACCTCCATGAAGCAGTCAATGAACCACCATGAGGCAGTCAATGAACCACCATGAGGCAGTCAATGAACCACCATGAAGCAGTCAGTGAACCTCCATGAAGCAGTCAGTGAACCTCCATGAAGCAGTCAATGAACCACCATGAAGCAGTCAATGAACCACTATGAAGCAGTCAATGAACCACCATGAAGCAGTAAATGAACCTCCATGAAGCAGTCAGTGAACCTCCATGAAGCAGTCAGTGAACCTCCATGAAGCAGTCAATGAACCACCATGAAGCAGTCAGTGAACCACCATGAAGCAGTCAGTGAACCTCCATGAAGCAGTCAATGAACCACCATGAAGCAGTCAATGAACCACTATGAAGCAGTCAATGAACCACCATGAAGCAGTAAATGAACCACCATGAGGCAGTCAATGAACCACCATGAAGCAGTCAATGAACCACCATGAAGCAGTCAATGAACCACCATGAAGCAGTCAATGAACCTCCATGAAGCAGTCAATGAACCTCCATGAAGCAGTCAATGAACCACCATGAAGCAGTCAATGAACCTCCATGAAGCAGTCAATGAACCACCATGAAGCAGTCAATGAACCACCATGAAGCAGTCAATGAACCACCATGAAGCAGTCAATGAACCACCATGAAGCAGTCAATGAACCACCATGAAGCAGTCAATGAACCACCATGAAGCAGTCAGTGAACCTCCATGAAGCAGTCAGTGAACCTCCATGAAGCAGTCAATGAACCACCATGAAGCAGTCAATGAACCACCATGAAGCAGTCAATGAACCTCCATGAAGCAGTCAGTGAACCTCCCGCAGGCAGAAAGATTGGAAATTTGAAATTCAGGAGAAAGCGCAGTGCGTATTTGCGCATCAAATATTAAGTCATCTCGGGGAAGGAGTAGGAGGAGGCAGCGTATGTGCTTCACTCTTGCGTCACGCAGCGCTGGAGTGAGCAGCGTATGTGCTTGACTCTTGCGTCACGCAACGTTGGAGTGAGCAGCTCCTCTGCGTTAAAATGATACACTCCCAGAAAAGAAACTTCCAGAAATGGAAAAGAGAAAATCCTAGAATGAAAAAGGAGAATATGAGAGAGAGAGAGAGAGAGAGAGAGAGAGAGAGAGAGAGAGAGAGCATTAGAAAGGGGAATATGAGAGAGAGCATTAGAAAGAATATGAGAGAGAGCATTAGAAAGGAGAATATGAGAGAGAGCATTAGAAAGGAGAACATGAGAGAGAGCATTAGAAAGAATATGAGAGAGAGCAGTAGTAAGGAGAACATGAAAGAGAGCATTAGAAAGAATATGAGAGAGAGCATTAGAAAGAATATGAGAGAGAGCATTAGAAAGGAGAACATGAGAGAGAGCATTAGAAAGAATATGAGAGAGAGCATTAGAAAGGAGAACATGAGAGAGAGCATTAGAAAGAATATGAGAGAGAGCATTAGAAAGGAGAACATGAGAGAGAGCATTAAAAAGAATATGAGAGAGAGCATTAGAAAGGAGAACATGAGAGAGAGCATTAGAAAGAATATGAGAGAGAGCATTAGAAAGAATATGAGAGAGAGCATTAGAAAGGAGAACATGAGAGAGAGCATTAGAAATAATATGAGAGAGCATTAGAAAGGAGAATATGACAGCATTCTCAACGCTGGTTCAAATTGAGTACCCAAACGTGCCAGAGATATTGGAAAGAATTTTTCAGTGTCAGAGTAATTAATTAATGGAATGCACTACGAAGTGATGTGGTGGAGGCTAACTCCATACACATTTTCAAATGTAGATATGATACTGTGGCCCAATATTTTCAGGAACCTCTAATAAATAGAAACACATTCAGCATCCCTAACGAGTGTCAAGACATACCTTCTCACCAGTGTGTGTCACATGGCTGACCCGGTCATGTTAGGCACGTACCCCACATCAGTTACTGTTAAAAAAAAATTGAGTAAGGCTCGGCACCAAGCGTTTGACCGCCATTCTAGAGCTGTCAGTCATACCCATATAATTTCATTATGAGTTCAACAAATATTTTTCACGTATTAAAAGGAAATATATATAACTTTCTCAGGCCAGAGTGTTATATAAATAGTTTCAAATTGTATACTGTAAAACGTCCACTGAAAATGTGAGGCTCCGTCGGATTTATGAAATTCCATATTTTATTGCGCTGATGGACGGGTTCTATTTTTGGCTTAGAATTTTAATGCTCCGATATATATATATATATATATATATATATATATATATATATATATATATATATATATATATATATATATATATATATATGCGAACAAGCCTGAATGGTCCCCAGGACTATATGCAACTGAAAACTCACACCCCAGAAGTGACTCGAACCCATACTGCCAGGAGCAACGCAACTGGTATGTACAGGACGCCTTAATCCACTTGACCATCACGACCGGACAAAAGGAAGTGATAGCCGAACTAGTCACTGGGAGTCACTTCTGGGGTGTGAGTTTTCAGTTGCATATAGTCCTGGGGACCATTCAGGCTTGTTCGCATATATATATATATATATATATATATATATATATATATATATATATATATATATATATATATATATATATATCTTTCTCCCTCTTAGATAGAGACAGATTCTAGAGACGAGAATCTTTTGGGGGGGCCTGACGGCTGAGGGGACAGCGCCTGGGGTTCGTAGTCCTAGGGTCCGGGGATCGATCCCCGGCGGAGGTGGAAACAAATGGGTAGAGTTTCTTTCATCCTAATGCGCTGTTCACGTACTAGTAAATAGGTACCTGGGAGTTAAACAGCTGCTACGGGCTGCTTCCTGTGTGTGTGTGTGTGTGTGTGTGTGTGTGTGTGTGTGTGTGTGTGTGTGTGTGTGTGTGTAAAAAAAAGAAGAAGAGAGATTGACAATTGAGAGGCGGGCCCAAAGATCCAGAACTCAACCCTCGTAAGCATAACTAGGTGAGTACACACACACACACACACACACACACACACACACACACACAAACAAACACACACAAGTAGTAGGGTTGGCGGTCCACAGACGAATTTTTGTTTTTGGGGAAATTCGTCTGTGGGCCCCAAGGGTTTCAGGTAAATTTAGAAATTCGTCGGTGGACCGCCAGGGTTTTCCGGCGAATTTGGGGAGTCACAGATTTGGAATTAGGGAATTCTTATAATGAAAAATAATGGCATACGAGTTTGTTAAAGTTCTTATGAGAAAAATAATTTCCGAGACATAGAAGTTTGTTAAGGCCTTATGGGAGAAATTCAAATAACGTGTGTAGCGCTTTAGGATTTCCAGGAGAACTCTACGGACATATTTTACATGTTTTCAACTTACAAAATCGTCTATGTAAGCCTTAGTTATTCATATAAATTTAGAAAATCACCTGTGTAAGTCATAGTTTTCAGGGTTTCGTACATCACACCCCCCTCCCTCCCCCCTTACCTCGCAATCTCTCGCGTCACCTTTATTTACTTTACGCCCGGCCAGCCAGTCGGCTCTTATCATATCTTATCTTCTCCATAATATCTCGACCGTCCCTCCTCTCTCTCTCTCTCCTCCTCCTATTTCCTTACAACTATTTTCAGAGTTTCAAATAATCATAGAAGTTTATTTATATGTTTATGACCGAATTTGTAAAAGGACCATTTTCAGAGAATATTGTCTTAGATGTTTTGTTAAGGAAAACAGACCACTTATCCATAACATTTAGTTTTATATCCATTTACGGCTATTTCGCCTGTAATCTGTGAAAACTTGACAGAGTCCATTTTATACCCAATTTTCGGCAGAGTCCAGTTTATGCTCAAATTCGCCAGAGTCTACTTTAATAGCAAAATTCATCAGAGTCCAGTTTTCTAGCAAATTTCATCAGTGTCCTGTAATCTGTGAAAATTTGACAGAGTCCAGTTCTTGGTCGAAATTCATCAGAGTCCAGTTTATACCGAAAATTCGCCAGAGTCTACTTTGTGCCAAAATATTCAGAGTCCAGTTCATGATCGAAATTAATCAGAGTCCAATTAAAGACCCAAATTTGACAGAGACCACATTTTCGCTACTAACAGTCCAATCCCCCTGAAATTTTAAACAGTCATATTTCAGACGTAGTAAATAAGATCAAGTCAGTTACTGAGCTCCAGCTCTTGTCCCCCACCCTCTTCCACCCTCAAGTCTTTGTAAATAAACCATCAATTTCCCCGAAATTTTTACCCTCTGTATTTCAGACATAGTAAATATGAAGTAACAAATATAAAACTCTAGCTCTTGTCCTCTGTCCAAGTTCACTCCGGTAAATTCATTACTATCAGTCCAAATCCCCCTGAGATTTAAACACTCAACTACATTTTCAGACATAGTAAATAAGATCAAGTCAGTTACCGAGCTCCAGCTCTTGTCCCCCTGTATTTGCATATTTTCTCTATATTCAGCTGTGTTCTTCACTTTTTGTCCGTGTTTTCTGTGTTCATTCCATGTTCTACAAATGTTCACAGTCCCATTCAGTTCATATTTTCACAAGTATCTCCATTTTTTTCTATAATCTTTCTCTTAGTCTCATTACTTTCTCTACAAATTCTAGTCATATTTTCTATGTTCATCACATGTTCTCTTTACAACTTTTATACTCAATATTCATGCTAACTTCCATATGTTGTGTTCTTTGTCAATATTCATATTCCTCTACAAGTTCATGTTCCTCACAAGATCACTTCGTTTTTCACCTTCACTTACATGTTTTCTACATTCTTTGTCATATTCTCCATGTTCTTCACAAGTCCATTGTTCATTCTTTGTATTCCCTATTCTCCTTATCATGTTTTCATGTTCTCTGTAAGTTCATATTCCCAGCATGTTCACTGTATTCATCAACTTTTCTTACATATGTTCTTTGCCATGTTCCCCCATATGTTCACTGTGTTCATTCCCTTACTTAACCTCAATTTTTTTTTTATGTTCTTTGTTTCTTCCATTCACTAACTAGTTCTTTGTCAAATATTAGCATCAGCAATACAGTTTCCTCAACAATTTTAGTCACCAAGTTTTATTTTCAAAACTATATCAAAGTAATTCTCGTTGTCAACTTAATAGTTCTACCAGCCATGTTCTTAAACAAAATCTACTCTTTATTCAGTTCCAAATTTACAAAGACAAACCTTTCTTGTAACTTCTTAACTAAAATCTTTCGCCAATCAACTGAAACATAGTCACTTTCGTCATTTTTCAACTACACTTATCCATAGTCAACAGAAAATTGTCAAAGGAAACTTCTTTCAGCACTTTTCTTAACAGCCGCTATGTTTCATCAAGTAAGAAAAAATTGTCAAAGGAATCTTTCCAGCACTGTTCACAACTAAACATATTCCCCATTCATCAGAAAATAACCGTGTTCTTCATGTTTCATTGTCATTTCATAACTAAAATTATCCGCCAATCATCAGAAAAAGTCATGTTCATCATGTTTTGTCTTTGCTCAACTAAAAGTATTCATCGGTCAACTAAAAATAGTTACTTCATCATGTTTCCTTGTCATTTCTTAACTAAAATATCACTTCTCTCATCTGAAAATAGTCAGGATTAATCTCTTTCAACACCGTTCTTAACTAAAACAACCTTTCGCTTAGCTAAAAATTGTCAAAGGAAACTTCTTTCAGCACTGTTCATAACTAACTTTATCCATCGTCAAGTAAGAAAATATAGTCAAAGATATCTATCATCGTCGTTCTTAACTGACATTTATACTTTGTGGAGCACTAAAAATAGTCAAATGTAACTTTTTCAACACTTTCGTAACTAAAATTATATGTCGCTAAGTAAGAAAAATAGTCAAAGGTGCTCTCCGTTACACCAAAGTTACTCTTCGAGAAATCAAAGACACTCTTCAATACATCAAGGACTTACTCAAAGACACCAAAGTTACACTCTAAGACACCCTTCGAGACATCAAAGACATCCTTTAAGACTTCAAGGGCACTCTTCGAGATATCAAAAGACACTCTCAAACACTCAAAAATTTACTCGCATCCTCAAAGTTATTCTCAGAGTTATCAAAAGTTAATCTCAGTCATCAAAATGCTATTCTCTAAGTAGCCTTTCGTTCATCAGAGAAACTTTCTAAGACATCTTCGTTCATTAAAGTTAATCTCAGAGGCATAAAAGTTATTCTCGGAGCTATCAAAATTAATCTCTAAAACAACAAAAGTTAATCTCTGTCATCAAAGTTGATCTGCAAGATATCTTCTAGACATCAAAGTTACTTTTCATTACATCAAAGACGCATTCAAATACTACCCATGTTCTCAGAAGTCATTCTCAAAGTCATCAAAGTTATTCAAAGAGCTAACAAAAGTTATTCTCAGAGTCACTTTCGTTCTTCAGAGAAACTTTCCAAAACATCTTTGTTCATCAAAGTTATTCTCAGAGTTAGCAAAGGTAATCTCTAACTCACTCTCGTTCATCAAAGTTGTTTCAAAGACATCAAAGTTAATCTCGGAGTTATCCAAAGATATTCTCATGTCCACAAAAGTTATTCACAGAGTCGTCAA
This sequence comes from Procambarus clarkii, assembly GCF_040958095.1. Classification (NCBI taxonomy): domain Eukaryota; kingdom Metazoa; phylum Arthropoda; class Malacostraca; order Decapoda; family Cambaridae; genus Procambarus; species Procambarus clarkii. The sequence continues at coordinate 18,573,622 of NC_091208.1, read as the reverse complement.
AGTTAATCCAAGACATCATTTTTCATCAAAGATATTCTCTCTAAACCATCAATGTTCTTCTCTAAGACATAAAAGTTATTCTCAGAGTCACCTTCGTTCTTCAGAGAAACTTTCCAAACATCTTCGTTCATAAAAGTTATTCTCAGAGACATCTAAAGTTAATCTTAGAGTTATCAAATGTAATCTCTAACTCACTTTTGGTCATTAAAGTTAATTTCTATGTTATAAAAGTTTGTCTCAGAGACATGTAAAGTTAATCTTAGAGTTAACAAAGGTAATCTCTAATTCACTCTCGTTCGTCAAAGTTGTTTCAAAGACATCAAAGTTATTCTCAAAGTTATCAAAAGATATTCTCATGTCCACAAAAGTTATTCTGAGCTATCAAAGTTAATCTCAGACATCTTCATTCATAAAGTTATTCTCAGTCATGAAATGTTATTCTCTAAGTAACTTTCCGTTCATCAAAGATATTCTCTAAGTCCTGAAAGTTATTCTCTAAGACAGCAAAGTTATTCTCTGAGCTAACAAAATACTACTCATGTTCTCAAAGACATTCTCAAAGTCATCAAAGTTATTCACAGAGTCATCAAAGTTATTCTGTAACTCACTTTTGTTCATTAAAGTTAATTTCTATGTTATAAAAGTTATTCTCAGAGCTAACAAAATACTACTCATGTTCTCGGAAGTCATTCTCAAACTCATCAAAGTTATTCTCAGAGTCATCAAAAGTTGTTCTCTAAAACATCAATGTTGCTATCTAAGACATCAAAGATGTTCTCTAAATCATAAAAGTTAATCTTAACTCACCTTCGTTCATTAGAGAAACTTTCCAATCCATATTCGTTGACCAGAGTTATTCTCAGAGTCATCAAAGCGATCTCTAATTCATCTTCGTTCTCCAAAAGTTGTTCTCTAAGACACCTTCATTCATCAAAGAAACTCTCCTTCTTCCATCATGTTATTCTTTAAGACATCTTCAGTCATAAAATTTTCTCTCCAAAATGTAACTAGTTCAGCTTTTCATACCAAGCCTGCACTTGTTAAAATATATTTTCGCAGTCACTTTACCCTAAAACTGTTCTCTGAACTATCCTAACTTAACTTACCTTACCTTACCTATCTTACCTAACTTTACCTATCTTACCTAACTTAACCTGCATAACCTAACTTTACCTATCCTAACCTAACTTACCTTACCTTACTTTACCTATCTTACCTAACTTTACCTATCTTACCTAACTTAACCTGCATAACCTAACTTTACCTATCCTAACCTAACTTACCTTACCTTACTTTACCTATCTTACCTAACTTTACCTATCTTACCTAACTTAACCTGCATAACCTAACTTTACCTATCCTAACCTAACTTACCTTACCTTACCTATCTTACCTAACTTTACCTATCTTACCTAACTTACCTTACCTTACCTATCTTAACCTGCTTAACCTATCTTACCTAACTTAACCTGCATAACCTAACTTTACCTATCCTAACATAACTTTCCTTACCTTACCTAACTCAACCTGTTTAACCTAACTTACCTAACTTACATAACTTAACCTAACTTACATAACTTAACCTGCTTAACCTAACTTACATAACTTAACCTAACTTACCTAACTTAACCTAACTTACCTTACCTTACCTAACTTATATAACTTGTCTTACCTATCCTATCCTAACCTAACTCGTCTTACCTAACTTAATCTTACATTCCCAAACTGATGTATCCTAACTTATCTAGTCCAACCAGACATGCTCTAACTTACATAAGTATTCCTTCTTGTCTTTTGTGTTTCGTCAATCAGTGTCTCATATTCATTTACTCATTTCATTAGTTAATTTCTCAAATGGTCACTTATGCATTTCAAGTGCTATTTGTTAGAGATTTGATATTTAAGCATTTCAAAGAATTTTTGTTATATATGGGCATTTACTCATTTCAAGGGTTAATTTCTCAAATGGACATTTTTGCATTTCAAGTATCATTTGTTTAAGATTGGGTGTTTAACCATTTCAAAGGATTTTTCTGTTATATATGGGAATTTACTCGTTTCAAGGGCAAATTTCTCAAATGGTCATTTTTGCAGATCAAGGGTTATTTGTTAAAGTTCATCAAGTTGCTCATAAGTTGTATTTACTAGGTTCTATCATATGTTCTTATTCCCCAACCCCTTAACCTAACCTCTTGTAATCTTAGTGTATTTAGTAGGTTCTATCTTATGTTCTTATTCCCCAACCCCTTAACCTAACCTCTTGTAATCTTAGTGTATTTAGTAGGTTCTATCTTATGTTCTTATTCCCCAACCCCTTAACCTAACCTCTTGTAATCTTAGTGTATTTAGTAGGTTCTATCTTATGTTCTTATTCCCCAACCCTTTAACCTAACCTTTCAGATGTAGTTTATTGTGTTTTTGACATATTTGTTGAATATATCATCCTTTTCCTAACCTTTTTACCCAAACCTTCTTTCCTTCTTTACTTTGATTCTCCTACTCCTTCTAACCCTCCTTTTCTATCTCTCTCCCTTATTCTCTCTCTTCCTCCCCCTCTCTCTCCCTCATTTGCTCAAATGCTCTCTTGTTTCTCAAATTCAAGTCTTATTGCTCCCATTCTCACACCCTCACTCTCATTCACTTAGTTTTTCTTTTTCTCAATTCAAGTCTTAGTGCTCCCATGCCCACACTCTCTCTCATTCTCTCTTCTTTGGTCCCATTTTCTTCCTCCCCCTCTATCTTACTCCTTGCTCTTCCTTAATGCTCTCACTCCCTTGAGCTCTTGTTTCTCAATTTCAAGTCTTAGTAGATCTGATTCTTTACTATTGTAATTTTTATTATTACTATGATAAAGAATGAACTTATATGTGAAAACAAAGTAAAGAAGGAAAGAAGGTTTGGGTAAAAAGGTTAGGAAAAGGATGATATATTCAACAAATATGTCAAAAACACAATAAACTACATCTGAAAGGTTAGGTTATGGGGTTGGGGAATAAGAACATAAGATAGAACCTACTAAATACACTAAGATTACAAGAGGTTAGGTTAAGGGGTTGGGGAATAAGAACATAAGATAGAACCTACTAAATACACTAAGATTACAAGAGGTTAGGTTAAGGGGTTGGGGAATAAGAACATATGATAGAACCTACTAAATACACTAAGATTACAAGAGGTTAGGTTAAGGGGTTGGGGAATAAGAACATATGATAGAACCTAGTAAATACAACTTATGAGCAACTTGATGAACTTTAACAAATAACCCTTGATCTGCAAAAATGACCATTTGAGAAATTTGCCCTTGAAACGAGTAAATTCCCATATATAACAGAAAAATCCTTTGAAATGGTTAAACACCCAATCTTAAACAAATGATACTTGAAATGCAAAAATGTCCATTTGAGAAATTAACCCTTGAAATGAGTAAATGCCCATATATAACAAAAATTCTTTGAAATGCTTAAATATCAAATCTCTAACAAATAGCACTTGAAATGCATAAGTGACCATTTGAGAAATTAACTAATGAAATGAGTAAATGAATATGAGACACTGATTGACGAAACACAAAAGACAAGAAGGAATACTTATGTAAGTTAGAGCATGTCTGGTTGGACTAGATAAGTTAGGATACATCAGTTTGGGAATGTAAGATTAAGTTAGGTAAGACGAGTTAGGTTAGGATAGGATAGGTAAGACAAGTTATATAAGTTAGGTAAGGTAAGGTAAGTTAGGTTAAGTTAGGTAAGTTAGGTTAAGTTATGTAAGTTAGGTTAAGCAGGTTAAGTTATGTAAGTTAGGTTAAGTTATGTAAGTTAGGTAAGTTAGGTTAAACAGGTTGAGTTAGGTAAGGTAAGGAAAGTTATGTTAGGATAGGTAAAGTTAGGTTATGCAGGTTAAGTTAGGTAAGATAGGTTAAGCAGGTTAAGATAGGTAAGGTAAGGTAAGTTAGGTAAGATAGGTAAAGTTAGGTAAGATAGGTAAGGTAAGGTAAGTTAGGTTAGGATAGGTAAAGTTAGGTTATGCAGGTTAAGTTAGGTAAGATAGGTAAAGTTAGGTAAGATAGGTAAAGTAAGGTAAGGTAAGTTAGGTTAGGATAGGTAAAGTTAGGTTATGCAGGTTAAGTTAGGTAAGATAGGTAAAGTTAGGTAAGATAGGTAAAGTAAGGTAAGGTAAGTTAGGTTAGGATAGGTAAAGTTAGGTTATGCAGGTTAAGTTAGGTAAGATAGGTAAAGTTAGGTAAGATAGGTAAGGTAAGGTAAGTTAAGTTAGGATAGTTCAGAGAACAGTTTTAGGGTAAAGTGACTGCGAAAATATATTTTAACAAGTGCAGGCTTGGTATGAAAAGCTGAACTAGTTACATTTTGGAGAGAAAATTTTATGACTGAAGATGTCTTAAATAATAACATGATGGAAGAAGGAGAGTTTCTTTGATGAATGAAGGTGTCTTAGAGAACAACTTTTGGAGAACGAAGATGAATTAGAGATCGCTTTGATGACTCTGAGAATAACTCTGGTCAACGAATATGGATTGGAAAGTTTCTCTAATGAACGAAGGTGAGTTAAGATTAACTTTTATGATTTAGAGAACATCTTTGATGTCTTAGATAGCAACATTGATGTTTTAGAGAACAACTTTTGATGACTCTGAGAATAACTTTGATGAGTTTGAGAATGACTTCCGAGAACATGAGTAGTATTTTGTTAGCTCTGAGAATAACTTTTATAACATAGAAATTAACTTTAATGAACAAAAGTGAGTTACAGAATAACTTTGATGACTCTGTGAATAACTTTGATGACTTTGAGAATGTCTTTGAGAACATGAGTAGTATTTTGTTAGCTCAGAGAATAACTTTGCTGTCTTAGAGAATAACTTTCAGGACTTAGAGAATATCTTTGATGAACGGAAAGTTACTTAGAGAATAACATTTCATGACTGAGAATAACTTTATGAATGAAGATGTCTGAGATTAACTTTGATAGCTCAGAATAACTTTTGTGGACATGAGAATATCTTTTGATAACTTTGAGAATAACTTTGATGTCTTTGAAACAACTTTGACGAACGAGAGTGAATTAGAGATTACCTTTGTTAACTCTAAGATTAACTTTACATGTCTCTGAGACAAACTTTTATAACATAGAAATTAACTTTAATGACCAAAAGTGAGTTAGAGATTACATTTGATAACTCTAAGATTAACTTTAGATGTCTCTGAGAATAACTTTTATGAACGAAGATGTTTGGAAAGTTTCTCTGAAGAACGAAGGTGACTCTGAGAATAACTTTTATGTCTTAGAGAAGAACATTGATGGTTTAGAGAGAATATCTTTGATGAAAAATGATGTCTTGGATTAACTTTGACGACTCTGTGAATAACTTTTGTGGACATGAGAATATCTTTGGATAACTCCGAGATTAACTTTGATGTCTTTGAAACAACTTTGATGAACGAGAGTGAGTTAGAGATTACCTTTGCTAACTCTGAGAATAACTTTGATGAACAAAGATGTTTTGGAAAGTTTCTCTGAAGAACGAAAGTGACTCTGAGAATAACTTTTGTTAGCTCTTTGAATAACTTTGATGACTTTGAGAATGACTTCTGAGAACATGGGTAGTATTTGAATGCGTCTTTGATGTAATGAAAAGTAACTTTGATGTCTAGAAGATATCTTGCAGATCAACTTTGATGACAGAGATTAACTTTTGTTGTTTTAGAGATTAATTTTGATAGCTCCGAGAATAACTTTTATGCCTCTGAGATTAACTTTAATGAACGAAGATGTCTTAGAAAGTTTCTCTGATGAACGAAAGGCTACTTAGAGAATAGCATTTTGATGACTGAGATTAACTTTTGATAACCCTGAGAATAACTTTGAGGATGCGAGTAAATTTTTGAGTGTTTGAGAGTGTCTTTTGATATCTCGAAGAGTGCCCTTGAAGTCTTAAAGGATGTCTTTGATGTCTCGAAGGGTGTCTTAGAGTGTAACTTTGGTGTCTTTGAGTAAGTCCTTGATGTATTGAAGAGTGTCTTTGATTTCTCGAAGAGTAACTTTGGTGTAACGGAGAGCACCTTTGACTATTTTTCTTACTTAGCGACATATAATTTTAGTTACGAAAGTGTTGAAAAAGTTACATTTGACTATTTTTAGTGCTCCACAAAGTATAAATGTCAGTTAAGAACGACGATGATAGATATCTTTGACTATATTTTCTTACTTGACGATGGATAAAGTTAGTTATGAACAGTGCTGAAAGAAGTTTCCTTTGACAATTTTTAGCTAAGCGAAAGGTTGTTTTAGTTAAGAACGGTGTTGAAAGAGATTAATCCTGACTATTTTCAGATGAGAGAAGTGATATTTTAGTTAAGAAATGACAAGGAAACATGATGAAGTAACTATTTTTAGTTGACCGATGAATACTTTTAGTTGAGCAAAGACAAAACATGATGAACATGACTTTTTCTGATGATTGGCGGATAATTTTAGTTATGAAATGACAATGAAACATGAAGAACACGGTTATTTTCTGATGAATGGGGAATATGTTTAGTTGTGAACAGTGCTGGAAAGATTCCTTTGACAATTTTTTCTTACTTGATGAAACATAGCGGCTGTTAAGAAAAGTGCTGAAAGAAGTTTCCTTTGACAATTTTCTGTTGACTATGGATAAGTGTAGTTGAAAAATGACGAAAGTGACTATGTTTCAGTTGATTGGCGAAAGATTTTAGTTAAGAAGTTACAAGAAAGGTTTGTCTTTGTAAATTTGGAACTGAATAAAGAGTAGATTTTGTTTAAGAACATGGCTGGTAGAACTATTAAGTTGACAACGAGAATTACTTTGATATAGTTTTGAAAATAAAACTTGGTGACTAAAATTGTTGAGGAAACTGTATTGCTGATGCTAATATTTGACAAAGAACTAGTTAGTGAATGGAAGAAACAAAGAACATAAAAAAAAAATTGAGGTTAAGTAAGGGAATGAACACAGTGAACATATGGGGGAACATGGCAAAGAACATATGTAAGAAAAGTTGATGAATACAGTGAACATGCTGGGAATATGAACTTACAGAGAACATGAAAACATGATAAGGAGAATAGGGAATACAAAGAATGAACAATGGACTTGTGAAGAACATGGAGAATATGACAAAGAATGTAGAAAACATGTAAGTGAAGGTGAAAAACGAAGTGATCTTGTGAGGAACATGAACTTGTAGAGGAATATGAATATTGACAAAGAACACAACATATGGAAGTTAGCATGAATATTGAGTATAAAAGTTGTAAAGAGAACATGTGATGAACATAGAAAATATGACTAGAATTTGTAGAGAAAGTAATGAGACTAAGAGAAAGATTATAGAAAAAAATGGAGATACTTGTGAAAATATGAACTGAATGGGACTGTGAACATTTGTAGAACATGGAATGAACACAGAAAACACGGACAAAAAGTGAAGAACACAGCTGAATATAGAGAAAATATGCAAATACAGGGGGACAAGAGCTGGAGCTCGGTAACTGACTTGATCTTATTTACTATGTCTGAAAATATAGTTGAGTGTTTAAATCTCAGGGGGATTTGGACTGATAGTAATGAATTTACCGGAGTGAACTTGGACAGAGGACAAGAGCTAGAGTTTTATATTTGTTACTTCATATTTACTATGTCTGAAATACAGAGGGTAAAAATTTCGGGGAAATTGATGGTTTATTTACAAAGACTTGAGGGTGGAAGAGGGTGGGGGACAAGAGCTGGAGCTCAGTAACTGACTTGATCTTATTTACTACGTCTGAAATATGACTGTTTAAAATTTCAGGGGGATTGGACTGTTAGTAGCGAAAATGTGGTCTCTGTCAAATTTGGGTCTTTAATTGGACTCTGATTAATTTCGATCATGAACTGGACTCTGAATATTTTGGCACAAAGTAGACTCTGGCGAATTTTCGGTATAAACTGGACTCTGATGAATTTCGACCAAGAACTGGACTCTGTCAAATTTTCACAGATTACAGGACACTGATGAAATTTGCTAGAAAACTGGACTCTGATGAATTTTGCTATTAAAGTAGACTCTGGCGAATTTGAGCATAAACTGGACTCTGCCGAAAATTGGGTATAAAATGGACTCTGTCAAGTTTTCACAGATTACAGGCGAAATAGCCGTAAATGGATATAAAACTAAATGTTATGGATAAGTGGTCTGTTTTCCTTAACAAAACATCTAAGACAATATTCTCTGAAAATGGTCCTTTTACAAATTCGGTCATAAACATATAAATAAACTTCTATGATTATTTGAAACTCTGAAAATAGTTGTAAGGAAATAGGAGGAGGAGAGAGAGAGAGAGG
>NC_091208.1:18560260-18562760 GCF_040958095.1 Procambarus clarkii | reverse complement strand
ACAAAATCACATTAAGGAGTGAACACCGGTTACAAAATCACATTAAGGCGTGAACACCGGTTTTAAGTTCATGTTAATTACTGAACACCGGTTGTATGGTCATGAGAGCGAGTGAACACCGATGAACCTTTGAACACAAGAGTCTTCGCATCAACGTTTGGCAAGAGAGACCTCGATAGATTGTCAATTTGAACATTGTTTGACTGCATAATAAACAAACAAAATTGGGTCAGGCAAACAATTCATGATGACGGCCAAATAACCGCGTCTGATTGGAGGAGCTGGAGAGGGGGGGGGGGTGAGGTGGTTACCTCAGTTGGTGAGAGAGGATGAGGCAGGTTACCTCAGCTGGTGAGAGATGGTGAGGCAGGTTACCTCAGCTGGTGAGAGGATATATATATATATATATATATATATATATATATATATATATATATATATATATATATATATATATATATATATACAAAGTATCGACTGAAACAGACTTTGATTAGCCTTGTTCAGTCCTGTATACATATCTCCTGTAATTCCAAATTATAAAATGTAGAATACTTTGAATACAAAAATATCCCATTGTGTACTCCTGTCTATCGCAGCTACATAGATATCTATCATTCTTATTTAGGTTATCAAAGTGAAAACGGAATTTCGTGGAAAAAGGTTGATAAATCCACTAATCCACTCAGCAGGATTTTTCTTTGACGTTTATATGAATAGGTAGATTTAATTATATGTTTTAATAGTAATATCTTTTAGAAGTGAGGATTGTATAGTTCTCTGAGTGTACGTGTTGATAACACTTTATGGTTTATCTATTGGAATGTAGCTGAGTTTACTTAACATGACTGAGTTTGCAGGAAGTAGATACGTTAATCTGACGTTTCAATGTATACTCTATTCTCCTGTTATCTCCTGTATCACCCATACTCTGCTAGTTTTGTGTATTATGGACAAGTGATTTGTTTTGTGAAAAGACTTCTTACAAGGGTATGTAGCATCGGCGTGAGAACCCCCCAGTCAAATGCAGTTGGGGGGTTCGAAGCCTGAAAAAAAGTTTCAAGTCTTTCCACCAAATTTGTACTAGAGCTGAGGGGATTGAAACTAATAGGAAAGGCAAGCAGAGAGGGGAAATCTCACGTCACTAGCGCGTAGGAGAAACGGAAGGAATATGAATGTAGTGATCATGTCTCCCACGCCTCGCTAGTTTAAGCCACTTAGGGACATACAAAACATATAGTGAGCATACAATGTTAAAGTGAGGTATATAAAAGTATAACAGAAAACTCACAGACATTTAATGCAGGAGTTTTCAGGAATATAAATATTTTGGTCTCCCATATGGACATGGATAAAGAAAATTGCAAAATAGGCCTAAATCTTTTTTTGTTGATAGTTAAATAATGCATTTGTTGAATAGGTCCAAACGAGACAGTTCCTATTCATATCCAAACTAATTCATATATACTTGCTTTTACGTCTAACCTGCGCTTGAAACAATCCCACGCTCCCAGTAATTTGTCCCATGCATCAACAACCTCGTTACTTAGGTAAAAAAGATATCTAATTTAAACGTAGAACGTTATCAACGCTTAACGAGAAGGGGAAAACGAGCTATCATTTACCTTCTATGAACTAAAATGTTCCTTTCTTGAACGAGGGTAACAAAAAACTCTCTCACCTCTCTCTGTCTCTCTCTCTCTCTCTCTCTCTCTCTCTCTCTCTCTCTCTCTCTCTCTCTCTCTCTCTCTCTCTCTCTCTGTCTCTCTCTGTCTCTCTCTGTCTCTCTCTCTCTCTCTCTCTCTCTCTCTCTCTCTCTCTCTCTCTCTCTCTCTCTCTCTCTCTCTCTCTCTCTCTCTCCCTCTCCCTCCCCTCCCTCCCCCCCTCTCTCTCTCTCCTCGACCAGATAAGATGGCTGTCCTCTGGAATCCCAAGGTAGCCAACGTTAGATCCAAGCTGAGAAAAATATCAATTTCCTCCTGTTCACTTTCCCGCCGGAATAAGAGAAAGGAAGGGCAGGTTGAAGGTAAAACTTTCCCCACCATCTCCTGGGGAAAGTTCCTTACCCCGTCTCCTGGGGAAAGTTCCTTACTCCGTCTCCTGGGGAAAGTTCCTTACCCCGTCTCCTGGGGAAAGTTCCTTACCCCGTCTCCTGGGGAAAGTTCCTTACCCCGTCTCCTGGGGAAAGTTCCTTACCCCGTCTCCTGGGGAAAGTTCCTTACCCCGTCTCCTGGGGAAAGTTCCTTACCCCGTCTCCTGGGGAAAGTTCCTTACCCCGTCTCCTGGGGAAAGTTCCTTACCCCGTCTCCTGGGGAAAGTTCCTTACGCCTTCTAAAAGGGGAGGTTTTCGTAAAAATTTCGGATTACCAAAGTTTTTATACTTGCTAAAGGGACTCGTGGGAGCTGTGAATCCAAGACCTATTCCGCCATGAGGGTGATAGCGAGGCTTTGTGTTCTTGCCTAAAGGTTACGTTATCATACGGCAGCTCTTGGGCTACGA
>NC_091208.1:18552760-18555260 GCF_040958095.1 Procambarus clarkii | reverse complement strand
GAGAGGTTAGGAATGGAGAGAGAGAGAGAGAGGTGAGAAATGGGAGATAAGTAGATAATGAGAGGAGGAAGGAGGGAGGAAGAGGGATGGGAAAGAGAGACCCGGGTATCACCGGGTACGTCATCTACTAATCATAAATAACATGATATTGCATGGGTCCTAGCTCCACATTGCAGGGATCCTAGCTCCACATTGCTGGGATCCTACCTCCACATTGCTGGGATCCTAGCTCCACATTGCTGGGATCCTAGCTCCACATTGCAGGGATCCTAGCTCTACATTGCTGGGATCCTAGCTCTACATTGCTGGGATCCTAGCTCCACATTGCAGGGATCCTAGCTCTACATTGCTGGGATCCTAGCTCCACATTGCAGGGATCCTAGCTCTACATTGCTGGGATCCTAGCTCTACATTGCTGGGAACCTAGCTCTACATTGCTGGGATCCTAGCTCTACATTGCTGGGATCCTAGCTCCACATTGCAGGGATCCTAGCTCTACATTGCTGGGATCCTAGCTCCACATTGCTGGGATCCTAGCTCCACATTGCTGGGATCCTAGCTCTACATTGCTGGGATCCTAGCTACACATTGCAGGGATCCTAGCTCTACATTGCTGGGATCCTAGCTCCACATTGCTGGGATCCTACCTCCACATTGCTGGGATCCTAGCTCTACATTGCTGGGATCCTAGCTCTACATTGCTGGGATCCTACCTCCACATTGCTGGGATCCTACCTCCACATTGCTGGGATCCTAGCTACACATTGCTGGGCTCGTGGCCACATGATAGGCAACAACCAGTCATATGTTGCAATGTAGACCGAAGAAGCAATTCGTTCAAAGAGAACGAATTGCAAACCTGTCTCGTTGCAATGGTTGTTTATGCAACGGCCATAACCGCAGTGCAGGTGTGTGGTTAAGGCCTATGTATACCGGGTTACAGGTGTGTAGTTAACGCCTAGATACCGCTATACAGGTGTGTGGATAATGTCTATGTACCGCTATATATGAGTTTGATTACCAGAATTCATTGAGATAGAGATGAGATAGACAGACTGACTGACAGAGGCAGACAGAGACAGACAGACAGACAGAGGCAGACGGGGAGACAGAGAACGCGACTTCCACTTCTGATTGCGGCATATTTGCTCAGCTACGGTCTGGAGTTGACGCTGAGACATTCTGAATGGTCATATTCAGAGAGTTTGTCTCTGATTAAGTCGTCCGGAAGATATTTTGATTTCTTGGGAGATCCGTCTTTCCCAAGACTGTTCGATCTGCTCGGTCGTATTTGGCGCTTTCTGATTGGTTGGAGCTAGGCACTCCTGATTGGCTGGTCCCTAGCGCTCCTGATTGGGCGAATTCTTCTCTCCTTATTGGTTAACTTTACACGAACGTCGCTAAATTGACGCTGTACGCTTGTCTGTAATGCCTCGCTGGAATGTTTGCAATTATCTTGCATAGTTGCAGGAAGTCACATTGCAACCATCAATCATAACTTCTTATCTTGAGGTTATCTTGAGATGATTTCGGGGCTTTAGTGTCCCCGCGGCCCGGTCCTAGACCAGGCCTCCACCCCCAGGAAGCAGCCCGTGACAGCTGACTAACTCCCAGGTACCTATTTTACTGCTAGGTAACAGGGGCATTCAGGGTGAAAGAAACTTTGCCCATTTGTTTCTGCCTCGTGCGGGAATCGAACCCGCGTTTCAGAATTACGAGTCCTGCGCGCTATCCACCAGGATACGAGGCCCCCCTCGTATCCTGGGAAAGGTTTTCCAGGATAACTTGAAAAGGTTTCCTGCAGGCGACCTGTTTACAACCAGTTGTGAGGGCGCCGGTCGGCCGAGCGGACAGCACGCTGGACTTGTGATCCTGTGGTCCTGGGTTCGATCCCAGGCACCGGCGAGAAACAATGGGCAGAGTTTATTTCACTCTATGCCCCTGTTACCTAGCAGTAAAATAGGTACCTGGGTGTTAGTCAGCTGTCACGGGCTGCTTCCTGGGGGTGGAGGCCTGGTCGAGGACCGGGCCGCGGGGACACTAAAGCCCCGAAATCATTTCAAGATAACCTCAAGATAACCCGGTTGCACCGCGGAAATAATTCACCTTTAGTTGGAATTTTGAGCACTGAGGCCCAACCACTTGGTCTGGACGGTAGAGGGACGGTCTCGCTTCATGCAGGTCTGCGTTCAATCCCCGCGACCGTCCACAAGGGGTTTGGGGCACCATTCCTTTCCCTCCGTCCCATCCCAAATTCTTATCCTAACCCCTTCCCAGTGCTATATAGTCGTAATGGCTTGGCGCTTTCCCCCCTGATAGTTCCCTTCCCTTGATCGCTGAGCACGTAGCATTGATACATAAGAGCGTAAATATCAGTTAAAACCTGCTAATATCGACCTAGTTATCCCCTTACTAGAAAGCTAGTTAGGTCTAAATTAACTAATTATCCCTATGTTAGCGAGGAAAAGTAATATTATCACCAATAAGAGAAAGGATAAAA
>NC_091208.1:18525260-18547760 GCF_040958095.1 Procambarus clarkii | reverse complement strand
AGTGAACCTTAAACAACAACAACAACAGAATACATCACGAATTAGTTGTTAGTGAGAGAGAAAGTTTTTTTCGGGGTTTATTTTGACATTACAAGAGTTTGTTATCAGGTCTAGTATGATACGATACATGGGGGGGGGTCATGATGGTTGAGTGATAAGCGTTCGGGATTCGTAATCCTAAGGTTCCGGGTTGTATCCCCGGTGGAGGCGGAAATAAATGGTCATAGTTTCTTCCTGATGCTTCTCTTCACCTAGCAGTAAATAGGTACCTGGGAGTTAGACAGCCAGCTGCTACGGGCTGCTTCCTGGGGGGTGTGTAACAAAAAGGAGGCCTGGTCGAGGACCGGGCCGCGGGGTCGCTAAGACCCGAAATCATCTCAAGATCGCACTCAACTTCCTTCAGTGCACTCTCTTGTCGAGTGTGACAAGAGAGTGCACTCAAGTGCACCCACTGCCACACTTGGCCAGTACCTTGAGTGCACCCACTGCCACACTTGGCCAGTGCCTTGAGTGCACCCACTGCCACACTTGGTCAGTGCCTTGAGTGCACCCACTACCACACTTGGCCAGTGCCTTGAGTGCACCCACTGCCACACTTGGTCAGTGCCTTGAGTGCACCCACTACCACACTTGGCCAGTGCCTTGAGTGCACCCACTGCCACACTTGGGCAGTGCCTTGAGTGCACCCACTGCCACACTTGGGCAGTACCTTGAGTGCACCCACTGCCACACTTGGCCAGTGCCTTGAGTGCACCCACTACCACACTTGGGCAGTACCTTGAGTGCACCCACTACCACACTTGGGCAGTGTCTTGAGTGCACCCACTACCACACTTGGGCAGTGCCTTGAGTGCACCCACTGCCACACTTGGTCAGTGCCTTGAGTGCACCCACTGCCACACTTGGGCAGTACCTTGAGTGCACCCACTGCCACACTTGGCCAGTGCCTTGAGTGCACCCACTGCCACACTTGGCCAGTGTCTTGAGTGCACCCACTACCACACTTGGGCAGTGTCTTGAGTGCACCCACTACCACACTTGGGCAGTGTCTTGAGTGCACCCACTGCCACACTTGGCCAGTGTCTTGAGTGCACCCACTACCATACTTGGGCAGTGCCTTGAGTGCACCCACTACCACACTTGGGCAGCGCCTTGAGTGCACCCACTACCACACTTGGGCAGTGCCTTGAGTGCACCCACTGCCACACTTGGCCAGGGCCTTGAGTGCACCCACTGCCACACTTGGGCAGTGCCTTGAGTGCACCCACTGCCACACTTGGCCAGGGCCTTGAGTGCACCCACTGCCACACTTGGGCAGTACCTTGAGTGCACCCACTGCCACACTTGGCCAGTGCCTTGAGTGCACCCACTGCCACACTTGGTCAGGGCCTTGAGTGCACCCACTGCCACACTTGGTCAGGGCCTTGAGTGCACCCACTGCCACACTTGGCCAGGGCCTTGAGTGCACCCACTGCCACACTTGGTCAGGGCCTTGAGTGCACCCACTGCCACACTTGGTCAGGGCCTTGAGTGCACCCACTGCCACACTTGGTCAGGGCCTTGAGTGCACCCACTGCCACACTTGGTCAGGGCCTTGAGTGCACCCACTGCCACACTTGGGCAGTACCTTGAGTGCACCCACTGCCACACTTGGCCAGGGCCTTGAGTGCACCCACTGCCACACTTGGTCAGTGCCTTGAGTGCACCCACTGCCACACTTGGTCAGTGCCTTGAGTGCACCCACTGCCACACTTGGGCAGGGCCTTGAGTGCACCCACTGCCACACTTGGCCAGGGCCTTGAGTGCACCCACTGCCACACTTGGGCAGGGCCTTGAGTGCACCCACTGCCACACTTGGGCAGGGCCTTGAGTGCACCCACTGCCACACTTGGCCAGCGCCTTGAGTGCACCCACTGCCACACTTGGCCAGGGCCTTGAGTGCACCCACTGCCACACTTGGTCAGGGCCTTGAGTGCACCCACTGCCACACTTGGGCAGTACCTTGAGTGCACCCACTGCCACACTTGGCCAGGGCCTTGAGTGCACCCACTGCCACACTTGGTCAGTGCCTTGAGTGCACCCACTGCCACACTTGGCCAGGGCCTTGAGTGCACCCACTGCCACACTTGGGCAGGGCCTTGAGTGCACCCACTGCCACACTTGGTCAGGGCCTTGAGTGCACCCACTGCCACACTTGGCCAGGGCCTTGAGTGCACCCACTGCCACACTTGGCCAGCGCCTTGAGTGCACCCACTACCACACTTGGCCAGCGCCTTGAGTGCACCCACTGCCACACTTGGGCAGGGCCTTGAGTGCACCCACTGCCACACTTGGGCAGGGCCTTGAGTGCACCCACTGCCACACTTGGCCAGCGCCTTGAGTGCACCCACTACCATACTTAGCCAGTGCACTCAACTTCCTTGAGTGCACTGGCTAAGTATGGCAACTCTCACTCGGTCCCCTAAACACCAGACAAGCTGATTAGGACTATAATGGGTCGTAACTCCATCTTGAGAGGTCGTAATTCCATCAATGCGAGAGAGAGGGGGGAGGAGGGGTCGTTAACTCCGTAATAATGACGGAAGTCGTAACTACATCGAGGGGTAGGGGGGGGGGGGGGTCGTACCTCCAACGTAACAAGGTCGTGACTTGTACCTTAGCATATCGGAACGACCGAATGACCTTTCTCTCTGAATATTAAGTGACGACCGCGTTCAAATTCCTTTTGAAGGCCGCTAACAGACTTAAGAACACTGAGTGACTTAAGAACACTGAGTGACTTAAGAACACTGACTTAAGAACACAGACTTAAGAACACTGAGTGACTTAAGAACACTGACTTAAGAACACAGACTTAAGAACACTGACTTAAGAACACAGACTTAAGAACACTGACTTAAGAACACTGACTTAAGAACACAGACTTAAGAACGTCTCCTGCCTCTGCAGGAATCACAAAAGAGGACTGGCCACTGCTCCCGTAAAGTTGCAAGAGGCTCTTGTCCTCTTTTATTATGTCCCCAGGAGAGGCTGGGAGCTAGGAGGATAGGCGGAGGCCAGGAGCTGAGGGAGGTGGGGGGGGGGGGGAGGTGAGGTAAGGTAGACACTTTGCAAGCACAAGGGGCTTCCAACATCTCCACCTCCAGAACTTCCTGCTCCTCGAATGACCTCCACTACTACCTCCTCCTCCTCCTGCGGGTCGGCCTCCTGATTCCTTGAAGTCTTGCTTGTTGAGGTGTTTCGACCTCAAACGATGGCGGGGGAATGTTAAGACACTGCTGAAGATACGCGGAAGGAAGGGTTCAAGCACGCACTTGCGTGCAAACACAGGCTCATAGACTCACAGACAAAGCGACGGTTGAGAGGCGGGACCAAAGAACCAGAGCTCAACCCCCGCAAGCACAACTAGGTGAGTTCAACTAGGTGAGTACTGTGACGGTAACGCGTTGGTGTTCGGCTGTTTAAGGCTAGGGGTATGGCCTCGTCACATAGTTATAAAAAAAAATAGAAAAACTGGAACTTCGTCTGTGGTAAGGTAAGGAGAAGACACACAAAACACAAGTAAAACTTTAACAATGAAATTTTAATTACGTTAAATAAATCAAAACATGAAAATAATGCACAAACAAATTCTTATAATAAAATCAATGAATCAAAATAATAAGAATACTTAAATGACACAATGAAAAGTTACGTTAAGTCAAAATAACAAGAAGTGCAACACAAAGGTAAGTGGGAGGTGCTGGAATATTGGCTTAAAGCCACCACCTCTCTCAGTACACGCTAACGTCTAGCTGGGAGGAGTGCTGGCTACGAAAGCACGGAACATTCTGAAGACTGATGTTGGGGCGACCCCAGACATCGGGTAGTATGGGGGGGGGCGAGGCAGGTGCAGCCAGACCGGCGACCAATCAGCGGAGTCGTAGCGATCAACGGGTAGTTTGGTGGTTGGAGTTCGAACAGGTGGCTGGTTGCATACGTTTCTGCTCACCCTGGCAAGCCTTGCTGGTGTTTGTTGTCGTTGTTGGACATTTCTTCCATAGTCTTTTATATAGTTGTGAAGACGTAATTTTGGAGGGAAGAGCAGGCTCAATCTCTTGAAGGAGATTATCGTCACAACTCTCCCCCGAAGCCTGCGGTTCTGGAAGAAGTACGTCGTTATGTGGTGGAGTAATGGATGGAGTTGCTTCTACTTCATAAACTCTGGAGAGATCATGGGCTAAGATGTTGTCAGACTCTTGGTATAGCGTGTCTCCAGGTTGAATTTCTGCAGTTAGCAAGCCCATAGTAGAAGACGTTGAGATGAGAAGTGGGCGTGCTGCAGGAGGTGTAGGGTGGTGTGGTCCGTATTGATGGTGGACCGAGCACTTTTCAGGTGTGGAGTGAAGTGCTGAAGCTTCAGGATGAGGAAGAGTAGCTCCTTGCCAATTGTTCCGTAGATCCTTGTAGCAGTAGTCGCTGACAAGTGTATTCTTCTCGCCTCGTTGCTGCATCACGACACCACCCACGTCGGTACCATTGGCGTCGACATGGAGGATGAAGGGCTTATCTGACGAGGTGAGAGTGGAATTAGAAGAGGGCATAGGAGCACGAGTATTATCCTGAAAGCATTTGGGAAGATCATTAAGGATTTTGGAATTAGAAGGCGCCGACTCCTTGTCAGTGCTTTCGGGAGAAGAAGCCGGGATGGTCTCACTGTGGATGTAGGGTTCTGTGAATGTGGAATAATTAGTCAAGACAGTGGGAGGAGTACCATTATATTGCTTCAGGAGGTTGACGTGGCACAGCTGGGTCTTCCGCCGCCTATCTGGAGTCTCTATCACATAATTATTATTATTCCTGCACTCTTTGACGCAGTAGGGTCCTGAAAATCTGTTTTGTAAAGGTGAACCTGGGATAGGGAAATAAGCAAAGACGAAGTCTCCCGGCTTGAATTTTCTTACTTTGCTGGTCTGGTCGTAATGAGTCTTCATTCTCACCTGGGCTTTCAATAGATTATCATGGGCAAAGCGGTGGACTCTCTCTAGAATGTGCTGAAGGTTTTGAAGAAACTGGGGCACATTCTGATGCTCACTGAAGGTGGCATCTCTGAGAGAGTCTTTGAAAGCCTTAAGGGGAGTACGGCACTTACGGCCGTAGAGCATCTCATAAGGAGATACTCCTAGGGACTCATTGGGGAGACTTCTGAAAATACACATTATTAGGTCAATCTGCTTATCCCAATCCTTTGAGGTTTCACTACAAAACTTTTTCAAGAGTGCTTTGATGGTCTGATGACTACGTTCAAGAGAACCCTGTGAAGCAGGATGATAGGGGCTGGACAATACCTGTTTGATGTTGAACTCCTCCAGTGTCCTTTTGAAGAGATCACTGGTGAAGTTGGTGCCACAGTCACTTTGAATCTCCCTGGGAAATCCGTATTGAGTGAAGATCTTCAATAGATGTTTGATAACCGTAGCAGCCGTGATGTTCTTCACTGGAACTGCTATGGGAAATCTGGTGGTAGGACACAGGATGGTTAGGATGTAGGCGTTACCTGAACTGGTCCGAGGTAAAGGACCAACACAGTCTATTATGAGTCTGTGGAAAGGTTCCGCAGGCACCTGTATGGGAATCAGTGGTGCTCTGGGAATGGAGACGTTCGGTTTGCCTGCCATCTGACATGTATGACACTGTTTTACGTACTGTTTGACGTTGTTTACCATACCTGGCCAGTAGTAGTCTTGACGAATCCCATGGTAAGTCTTGTTGAAGCCGTAGTGGGAGAATGCTCCGTGGGCCAGGTGTAGAATAGTGGGCCGCAGGCTGGTGGGAATCACAAGTTGTTCGGTGTTGGCCCAATCGTCCTCCTCCTTCAGTTTACTGGGTCTATATCTGCGGTAGAGCAAGTCGTTCTCTAGGAAGAACCCAGGAATACTGTCGGGTTGAGTCTCAGCCTGGAAAAACAATGGTGTTAAAGTAAGATCTTCCCTCTGCAACTTACGGAACTCCAACTTGGTCAGATGCGGGGGTAGTTTCTGAGGGTCTTGAGGGACAGCGGTAGCAGTAGAGTCAGCTGGCTGTGGACGTGCGGCTTGTGCACGGGTGGTCACGAGAACCGGAGGAGAAACTTCATCACTCTCTTGAACCTCTGCTGGAACATACTCAAGAATAGGGTTACTTGGCACAGAGTTACACACCTGGGGTTTGTCCATGACGATCAGGTTGGTCGGTTGCAGGTCTTCTGCCAAGTCGTTGCCTAGGAGAAGTTGCACTCCAGGCATGGGAAAAGGCTTTTCCCTGACGGCGACTTGGACTTCCCCGTTCACGTAGGGACAATCCAGGTGGACTCTGGCGAGAGGGTATGGAGTGGTAGCAGTGAGGTCAGTGATGAAGACTGTTTCCCCGGTGTAGACTATGTTGGGCACAGCCGACTTCAAGATGATCGATTGTAGAGCCGCTGTGTCCCTCAAGATCTTCAATTTGAAACGTCCCTCCGGATTTGAACCGTTGGCAGAGACAGTTCCAGTATACAGGTGGTTACTGAAAAGAGAAAGATCATTAACATCAACACCAACATTCATCACAGGCTTACCGGACTTAGGAGGAGTTGGTTTGGGTCGTTGTTGGTCAGTGGTTCCCTTGTATTGAGACTTACCACACTTGTCTATGGTATGTCCATAGAGTCTACAATATTTGCAGTACAGTTGTGAACCAGCTTGATCGGGGCTCACCTTCTCGTAACTGTACCACGACTTCTTACTGGAGGATGGTTCGGGTGTCAGCCGGTGGATGAGGCTGTAAGTGTCAGCCGACTTAGCACACTTCAGGTAGTCGGTTTCTTCTTTATCTGCTAAGTAGAGGCGGACAGGAGGCGGCACACGTCTCAAGAATTCTTCAACAAGCATCAGGTTCACGAGTTCTGTAAAAGTAGAGACATGTGCTGCTTCCAGCCATTTCATGAAATACCTCCGTTTCGTGTTAGCAAACTCGAGGAAGGTAGTGGTACTTGCCTTCAGGTGGTCACGGAATTTCCTTCTATAACTTTCGGTGGAAAGTAGGTAGGCGTCTAACACTGCTTGTTTCAGAGTGTAGTAGTCATTCTCAGACGCCAAAGTACTGAGTGTGACTGCAGCTCTACCTGTAAGATGGACTCTGAGAAGTGTTGCCCATTGGTCGACAGGCCAACTGAGTTGATTAGCAAGGGTTTCAAAGGTGGTAAAGAACACATCAACTTCTGCTTCTACAAAGGATGGCATTAACTTACTTGCATGTGATATATTAAAACTGACGGGAAGATTGGCAGTAGCTTGTTGGCGTTGAGTGAAGTGTGAAGTTTCCAAGGAGATTTCGCGTTGACGACACTCTAGAGCCAGAGTCGCTTGTTGCTTGTCATGTTCGCGTTGCATCTCCAACTCGCGTCGTTTGGTTTCAAGCTGTACTCGTTCCCGCTCCTGGAGTAGTGCAACCTCACGTTCTTGTTCGTCTCTCCTCAAGGCAGCTTCACGTTCTCTGAGGGTGATTTCTCGTTCTTGTTCTTCCCTCCTCAAAGCAGCTTCGCGTTCTTGTTCTTCTCTTCGTATGGCAGCTGCTTCTCTTTGCTGCTCACGTTCAATCTTGGCCAGCTCTAGTTTAAGTTTCATCGTTGCCAAGTCAGTTTTCTCTGCAATATAGTAAGTTTCATGAGTGTCAGAGTCTATCTTACCTTGCTCTAAATAGTAATCCAGCAACAGGTTGTGTAGGTCATTTTTGTTGGCTTGGTAGGGAACTTCTAGTTGATACTCATGTGCAAGAGTTTGTAGTTCAGTCCTCTTGGCACGACTTAAAGTCCCTATTTCACCTGCTGGATTTGCACGGAAAGTTTGGAGACGAAACATGGTGAAATTAGCAAATAAAGGTACACGAATGTTCAGTAGTGAAATGTCAGAAACAGGACAACGTGGCAACTGGTACCTATCCTGTGTGATCTTTAACAATTAACGTTAAGTGAAAGATATTAAATTAAATCAAGGGCGCAGGAAATCTTGTACCCGGTACTCATGTAAGAGAATAAGGGCAAGAAAATCCTACTAACAAATGAAACAAAGTTTCGAAAACAAATGAAACAGTTAAATGCTTCAAAAGTAAAATTGGTAGTCCAAGGATGTAGGCATACCTTGCCAAGTCTCTAAAGGACATAAAGCAAGTTTTTCCTACTGAATTTAATATGATACTTACAGAATTAGCGAACTTTTGTGCTCTGAAAAAATAAGCTAATTCCCTACCGTTGTATGTATCATCATCTCTGACTGACGTGTAGGGGTGCGAGGTGTCAACTGGTGACGAGAACTGCTGCTGAGGTCCCAATTCAGCAACTAAAGTTCGAGCTAGAGGAACTATGGCCCTCTTTGTCCTCCTACACTCAGATTGCAGAAGATTGGGTACTCTTGACCCGGGGCAGACCACAGTACCAGGGTACCAATATGATGATCTGTCAGAATGAGAAATATTCAAGGGACATAGATGGTAAATACGAGTAATAACATGGAGGGAGAGATGACCAATTAAGAGTATGACTGAGGCCTACAGTCACCACGTAATCCAAAGTTGTCTCACCTTCACTATATGTTACTCTCGTAATGCACAATACACCGCACCTTATAAAAAATGAAATTGAATGAAAAATAGTAAAGCTACGTTAACAGAGTTAAATACGCTTACCATAAATTACCACTTGGCACCAGTACCTGAGTGAAGATCCCGGACAGGCCCCCATATAACTTGTGACGGTAACGCGTTGGTGTTCGGCTGTTTAAGGCTAGGGGTATGGCCTCGTCACATAGTTATAAAAAAAAATAGAAAAACTGGAACTTCGTCTGTGGTAAGGTAAGGAGAAGACACACAAAACACAAGTAAAACTTTAACAATGAAATTTTAATTACGTTAAATAAATCAAAACATGAAAATAATGCACAAACAAATTCTTATAATAAAATCAATGAATCAAAATAATAAGAATACTTAAATGACACAATGAAAAGTTACGTTAAGTCAAAATAACAAGAAGTGCAACACAAAGGTAAGTGGGAGGTGCTGGAATATTGGCTTAAAGCCACCACCTCTCTCAGTACACGCTAACGTCTAGCTGGGAGGAGTGCTGGCTACGAAAGCACGGAACATTCTGAAGACTGATGTTGGGGCGACCCCAGACATCGGGTAGTATGGGGGGGGGCGAGGCAGGTGCAGCCAGACCGGCGACCAATCAGCGGAGTCGTAGCGATCAACGGGTAGTTTGGTGGTTGGAGTTCGAACAGGTGGCTGGTTGCATACGTTTCTGCTCACCCTGGCAAGCCTTGCTGGTGTTTGTTGTCGTTGTTGGACATTTCTTCCATAGTCTTTTATATAGTTGTGAAGACGTAATTTTGGAGGGAAGAGCAGGCTCAATCTCTTGAAGGAGATTATCGTCACAGTACACACACACACACACACACACACACACACACACACACACACACACACATACACACACACACACACACACACACACATACACACACACACACACACTACCATTTAACACTCTGGCCATTCATTTCCCAACATATATCAATTATTCCATCTCCACAGCACTAAATTCCTGTTCCACACCATGTATATACAATGCCCACATACCGCCAAATGGTCCCCGCACCCTTCCATGTGTCAACTACGCCACTAACAGATGCTATATATCGCTGCTCTCCACTTCCTTATACATCGCTGCCCTCCACTCCCCATACTTTCACCCCTCCATGCTTTCTACGCCAGAAGCAACAGAGCATCCCACTGCCAGGCTGTGAACTGGCCATATAGAGAAGAGAGCATCAATAAAGAGCCTAAAAATCTGATACACTAATGCTGACGAGGCATCAAACAAAGCGGAGGAACTGAAAGAAAAGATCGCGATAGCAATAGTAGAAACTTATGAAACGAAATAATCACTATCAGTATTCCCCCAGATAATACCACATAGCAAGAAAATAAATCTAAGAGGAGAAGAGGAGTGGCACTAATGGTCAAAACAAACAATTGGTTTCAAGAGATCCGTATTTGGAAACCATCAAATACGCAAACTGTGACGCAGGAATTGTTTCGGTGGAAAGACAAAAAGCGGTTGTAGCGGCGATTTACAAACCTACAGAAGATCCAGGCAAGAATACGAGAATTCGAACAGAACTTGCGTAAATATCGTCCAGAGTGTGACTAACTTATCTACTAGATTGCGAGCAAAGCTGCTGATAATAGGAGACCTCAACCAGGCTCAGATTGACTGGGAATCAATGAAATCGAAACGGGAAGATGTATGGAGAACAAAGTTGATAGAAGTTGCATAAAGGAACTCTCTAATCCGAAATGTTAAGAAGAAAACCAAGAGAACAGTGGAACACCAATAAGCAAGATTAATCATAGTCTTCACACAAAGCAAAATGTTCATTGCGAACATTGAACATGAAATACCAATAGAGGCAATTAACCACTGTTAATTAATTTTTGATAATGTTATGAAGACTGAGACGAGACAAAGGACAAGTGACTTAATAATGTCTTAACAAAATAGACGAAGGGAGAGTACCATGGGGCAGAGCAGACTATTGTGGTTAGCTTAATGTATTTAGAAACCTGTTTATCAGGCCGGGAATGCGTGCTGTAAGAACACGTAATAACTATTTGCAGATTATAGCATGTGTTAGTTTAATGTGAATAAGTATGTGTGTGGAATATTTTACAGTTAGTTTAGTTTAGTTAATTAATTACACAACCCATTAGTTATTCTACGAGCGGGAGTGGTAATGGTACAGAGGGCCATGGTAATGGTACAGAGGGCCATGGTAATGGTACAGAGGGCCATGGTAATGGTACAGAGGGCCATGGTAATGGTACAGAGGGCCATGGTATTGGTACAGAGGGCCATGGTAATGGTACAGAGGGCCATGGTAATGGTACAGAGGGCCATGGTAATGGTACAGAGGGCCATGGTAATGGTACAGAGGGCCATGGTAATGGTACAGAGGGCCATGGTAATGGTGCAGAGGGCCATGGTAATGGTACAGAGGGCCATGGTAATGGTATAGAGACCATGGTAATGGTACAGAGGGCCATGGTAATGGTACAGAGGGCCATGGTAATGGTACAGAGGGCCATGGTAATGGTACAGAGGGCCATGGTAATGGTACAGAGGGCCATGGTAATGGTACAGAGGGCCATGGTAATGGTACAGAGGGCCATGGTAATGGTACAGAGGGCCATGGTAATGGTACAGAGGGCCATGGTAATGGTACAGAGGGCCATGGTAATGGTACAGAGGACCATGGTAATGGTGCAGAGGGCCATGGTAATGGTACAGAGGGCCATGGTAATGGTATAGAGACCATGGTAATGGTACAGAGGGCCATGGTAATGGTACACAGACCATTGTAATGGTACAGAGACCATGGTAATGGTACAGAGGGCCATGGTAATGGTACAGAGGGCCATGGTAATGGTGCAGAGGGCCATGGTAATGGTACAGAGGGCCATGGTAATGGTACAGAGACCATGGTAATGGTACAGAGGGCCATGGTAATGGTACAGAGGGCCATGGTAATGGTACAGAGGGCCATGGTAATGGTACAGAGACCATGGTAATGGTACAGAGACCATGGTAATGGTACAGAGGGCCATGGTAATGGTACAGAGACCATGGTAATGGTACAGAGGGCCATGGTAATGGTACAGAGGGCCATGGTAATGGTACAGAGACCATGGTAATGGTACAGAGGGCCATGGTAATGGTACAGAGGGCCATGGTAGTGGTACAGAGGGCCATGGTAGTGGTACAGAGACCATGGTAATGGTACAGAGGGCCATGGTAATGGTACAGAGGGCCATGGTAATGGTATAGAGACCATGGTAATGGTATAGAGGGCCATGGTAGTGGAACAGAGGGCCATGGTAATGGTACAGAGGGCCATGGTAATGGTACAGAGGGCCATGGTAATGGTACAGAGGGCCATGGTAATGGTACAGAGGGCCATGGTAATGGTACAGAGACCATGGTAATGGTACAGAGGGCCATGGTAATGGTACAGAGGGCCATGGTAATGGTACAGAGACCATGGTAATGGTACAGAGGGCCATGGTAATGGTACAGAGGGCCATGGTAGTGGTACAGAGTGCCATGGTAATGGTACACAGACCATGGTAATGGTACAGAGGGCCATGGTAATGGTACAGAGACCATGGTAATGGTACAGAGGGCCATGGTAATGGTACACAGACCATGGTAATGGTACAGAGGGCCATGGTAATGGTACAGAGGGCCATGGTAATGGTACAGAGGGCCATGGTAATGGTACAGAGGACCATGGTAATGGTGCAGAGGGCCATGGTAATGGTACAGAGGACCATGGTAATGGTGCAGAGGGCCATGGTAATGGTACAGAGACCATGGTAATGGTACAGAGACCATGGTAATGGTACAGAGGGCCATGGTAATGGTACAGAGACCATGGTAATGGTACAGAGGGCCATGGTAATGGTACAGAGGGCCATGGTAATGGTACAGAGACCATGGTAATGGTACAGAGGGCCATGGTAATGGTACAGAGGGCCATGGTAGTGGTACAGAGGGCCATGGTAGTGGTACAGAGACCATGGTAATGGTACAGAGGGCCATGGTAATGGTACAGAGGGCCATGGTAATGGTATAGAGACCATGGTAATGGTATAGAGGGCCATGGTAGTGGAACAGAGGGCCATGGTAATGGTACAGAGGGCCATGGTAATGGTACAGAGGGCCATGGTAATGGTACAGAGGGCCATGGTAATGGTACAGAGGGCCATGGTAATGGTACAGAGACCATGGTAATGGTACAGAGGGCCATGGTAATGGTACAGAGGGCCATGGTAATGGTACAGAGACCATGGTAATGGTACAGAGGGCCATGGTAATGGTACAGAGGGCCATGGTAGTGGTACAGAGTGCCATGGTAATGGTACACAGACCATGGTAATGGTACAGAGGGCCATGGTAATGGTACAGAGACCATGGTAATGGTACAGAGGGCCATGGTAATGGTACACAGACCATGGTAATGGTACAGAGGGCCATGGTAATGGTGCAGAGGGCCATGGTAATGGTGCAGAGGGCCATGGTAATGGTACACAGACCATGGTAATGGTACAGAGTGCCATGGTAATGGTACACAGACCATGGTAATGGTACAGAGGGCCATGGTAATGGTACAGAGACCATGGTAATGGTACAGAGGGCCATGGTAATGGTACACAGACCATGGTAATGGTACAGAGACCATGGTAATGGTACAGAGGGCCATGGTAATGGTACAGAGACCATGGTAATGGTACAGAGGGCCATGGTAATGGTACAGAGACCATGGTAATGGTACAGAGGGCCATGGTAATGGTACAGAGGGCCATGGTAATGGTACAGAGACCATGGTAATGGTACAGAGGGCCATGGTAATGGTACAGAGGGCCATGGTAATGGTACAGAGACCATGGTAATGGTACAGAGGGCCATGGTAATGGTACAGAGACCATGGTAATGGTACAGAGACCATGGTAATGGTACAGAGGGCCATGGTAATGGTACAGAGACCATGGTAATGGTACAGAGGGCCATGGTAATGGTACAGAGACCATGGTAATGGTACAGAGGGCCATGGTAATGGTACAGAGGGCCATGGTAATGGTACAGAGGGCAATGGTACAGAGGGCCATGGTAATGGTACAGAGGGCCATGTTAATATTACAGAGGGCCATGGTAATGGTACAGAGGGCCATGGTAATGGTACACAGACCATGGTAATGGTACAGAGGGCCATGGTAGTGGTACAGAGGGCCATGGTAATGGTACAGAGGGCAATGGTAATGGTACAGAGGGCCATGGTAATGGTACACAGACCATGGTAATGGTGCAGAGGGCCATGGTAATGGTAGAGAGGGCCATGGTAGTGGTACAGAGGGCCATGGTAATGGTACAGAGGGCCATGGTAATGGTACAGAGGGCCATGGTAGTGGTACAGAGGGCCATGGTAATGGTACAGAGGGCAATGGTAATGGTACAGAGGGCCATGGTAATGGTACAAAGGGCCATGGTAATGGTACACAGACCATAGTAATGGTACAGAGGGCCATGGTAATGGTACAGAGGGCCATGGTAATGGTACAGAGGGCCATGGTAATGGTACACAGACCATGGTAATGGTACAGAGGGCCATGGTAGTGGTACAGAGGGCCATGGTAATGGTACAGAGGGCCATGGTAATGGTACGCAGACCATGGTAATGGTACACAGACCATGGTAATGGTACACAGACCATGGTAATGGTACAGAGGGCCATGGTAATGGTACAGAGGGCCATGGTAATGGTACAGAGGGCCAAGGTAATATGCTAAGTGAATTATTTGATAATTAACAATTAAAAAAATCAATTAATAACTCGCCCCCACATGTCTGAAAATAACTTACACAGTATTAGAACAATTGTTTCTGTGTTCACAGCGAAGCTAAATGTTCTTAAAAGAACTTAACTTAAATATCACTTACAACCTTATGTTTGTTATATTGAGCATAACAAATATCATGTTATGCTTCGTGTAACAAGTGAAGCATATGCTTCATGCTTCATATATATGAAGTTTGTTATATCGTGCATCTCTTCATATATACTCACTCTTAACTTTTTACCAATATAACGTAGGTGGGCCATGGTAATGGCCCATTACCATGGTCAATATAACGTAGGTCTAATGATTATTAGGGCTTTGGTAGCTTCCTAACCTAACCTAGCGTAGCCTAACCTAACCTAACCTAGCCTAGCGTAGCCTAATCTAACCTAGCGTAGCCTAACCTAACCTAACCTAGCGTAGCCTAACCTAACCTAACCTAGCCTAGCGTAGCCTAATCTAACCTAGCGTAGCCTAACCTAACCTAACCTAGCGTAGCCTAACCTAACCTAACCTAGCGTAGCGTAGCCTAACCTAACCTAACCTAGCATAGCGTAGCCTAACCTAACCTAACCTAACCTAACCTAGTGTAGCCTAACCTAACCTAACCTAACCTAACCTAACCTAGCGTAGCCTAACCTAACCTAGCGTAGCCTAACCTAACCTAACCTAGCGTAGCCTAACCTAACATAACCTAACCAAACCTAGCGTAGCCTAACCTAACCTAACCTAACCTAACCTAGCGTAGCCTAACCTAACCTAACCTAACCTAACCTAACCTAGCGTAGCCTAACCTAACCTAACCTAGCGTAGCCTAACCTAACCTAACCTAGCGTAGCCTAACCTAACCTAACCTAACCTAGCGTAGCCTAACCTAACCTAACCTAACCTAGCGTAGCCTAATCTAACCTAACCTAGCGTAGCCTAACCTAACCTAACCTAGCGTAGCCTAACCTAACCTAACCTAGCGTAGCCTAACCTAACCTAACCTAACCTAGCGTAACTTAACCTAACCTAACCTTCATACCGAAGAGTTGTATTAAAGTTGATTTACTTCAGGTTTAGTGGGTTGGGTGGGTTCATGGGCTTCTGGATTGGCAAATCAGTTGTCTTTTATACGTGTCTGTCCAGGAAAAACTGCTGCCATTTTTTTTGTTGACTTAATGGGATTTCGAGAGAATGGGCTGTTTGGGTTCAGAGCCGGGCTCTGACGATCAACTTTCAGAGGCAAGATGTTATCTAGTTTCTTGGCTTAAACTATCTTGAACTTTTTTTCTGATTGTCGGGAACCTTTTTCTAAGGTTCGGGACGCAGGCAGGAGTTAATGGTGTCTGAAGGGAAGATGCTTTTGGCTCTATTACGCTCGTGGTGCAAGTGTGTGTGTGTGTGTGTGTGTGTGTGTGTGTGTGTGTGTGTGTGTGTGTGTGTGTGTTCACCTAGTTGTGTTTGCGGGGGTTGAGCTTTGGCTCTTTGGTCCCGCCTCTCAACTGTCAATCAACTGTTTACTAACTGCTTTTTTTCACACCACACACACACACACACACACCAGGAAGCAGCCCGTGACAGCTGACTAACTCCCAGGTATCTATTTACTGCTAGGTAACAGGGGTATTCAGGGTAAAAGAAACTTAGCAAAACTTAGTGCGTGTGCGTGTGTGTGAGTGTGAGTGTGTGTGTGTTATTGGATATAGCAGAAAGGGTGATATCAATAATTCTAGCAGGAATCTTCTCTATATTCCCTGTTTTCCTCCTCACTTGAGAAGGAAGTAAGTTATGGAGAGTGAATGCAACCTTCCCTTTACCTAGACGTAACAACGCTTAGAGAACCAACATAGGCTTGCTGGAAGTGCTTGCCGTCGTGACTGGTACAAGCAAACTGTTGTCGATTCCTATGCCAACCGTACCCTCGTACCCAGTTCCAGTTGGCAGCAGGTTCTTAGGGGAACACAGTAGACTTCAGAGGCCCTAGACTGTTCAACTCTCTCCCGCTACACGTAAGGGCATTAACTGGCCGGGCCTCTCACAGTGTTCAAGAGAGAATTCGGCAAACACCTCCAAAGAATGCCTGATCAATTAGGCTGTGATTCATACGTCAGGCTACGAGCAGCCGCGTCCAGCAGCCTGGTTGACCAGACGACCAACTGGAAACCGGGCCGCGGGGCCGTTAATCCCCGGAACTTCCATAAGGCCAACGGCCATACCACGTTGGGAATACCGCTTCTCGTCCGATCCGACCCTAAGGATCCGCACTAAGCATCCGTCTGCATGCCCTTATGCCGCCCCAAGCCACTTTCATGCCCCAAGCCTCTATCCCTAAGTCATGACATCCTGCATTTAATCTTAGGCCTATTTTAATATATGTGCTATACCAGGCCTAAGAATGTTCAAGTTTAGCTCATTTTTCCGTGCCATCTATATAATGAATGGTACAAAACGTGAATATTGTCGGCTGCAACAGTCTATTTGTGTACGTTGGTGCGAAGAGTACCCAGTAGTACTGTTATATAAGCCTGACGAGTTGCGTGAAGTGGAAGGATTCGGTATAGTGGGTCAGCAGTCTCCTGTGTCCTCAGTTGTCACTGCTGTCAAGTCCGCAGTGGCAGAAACAGAGTACCCCCTGAAACAGAGTACCCCCTGAAACAGAGTACCCCCTGAAACAGAGTACCCCCTGAAACAGAGTACACTCTATTTCAGGGGAGACTTATATATTCTTCGTCCGCTCTCCTAGCACCTACAGCAACCCGTCCTCTTAAAAATAACGTCATTTTTGGCTGGTATGCGCGGCGCTATGGTCAAATTTGGACGTAATTTGAAATGAAATCGACTCATAAAACTGACGTTCTGTTTCGTTTTCTGTTTGAGTCGTCCGGGCAACTCTGTAAGGTTAGAATAGATGACTTTCAATTCACGTTTTTCATACCGTTTTGAAACTTTATGAGAATTTCCTGCCCACCTAACCTATCAGAGGATCATTAACTTACTGTTGTTGAAAAAAAAAATCCAAAATTTATTTTAATTTTTTTCTCCATTTTCAAATTACGTCCAAATTCGGCCATACGGACAAACGGCCAAATGCGACGTTCTTTTTAAGAGGACAGGTTAGCAACCACACCCCGCCCTTCTACAGACAAGCCCTGGCCATTTACCCTCCAAGACAAATCATTCTCGTCTCCAAGCCCTGGCCATTTACCCCAAGACAAATCATTCTCGTCTCCAAGCCCTGGCCATTTACCCCAAGACAAATCATTCTCGTCTCCCTGGCCAATAGACGAGACCTGGTCTCTCTTTCCAGGTCTCCGCTGAGTCCTGGAATCCGCCAGCCTCTTCCAGTAATCTCAGAGCTTTCTCTTCCAAGTCGGCGGACAAAACTTTGTGGACAAAAATGAAATTCGTGTCGAGGTTCTATTTTTTTTTCCATTAGACGTGCTGAGTGATTTATTAAGAGCCGGGTATTATGGACTTATTGAAAACAGGTGGCATATATATTTTTATTTTTTTATTATTTTCTACCACAGACGTGGCCAGACATTTTCTATGCTAACCAGGATATATATATATATATATATATATATATATATATATATATATATATATATATATATATATATATATTCTGGCAGCCTTCCAGGTCTGTGATCTCTTGTTGACTTATTTCTTTTCAAGTTAATTGGTTTAGTTTAAGTCATAGACAAAAGTAGATTCACGATGCTATATGCCACCTACATGAGAGCGGCTTTAGAGTTTGCAGCTCCAACGTGCACTTGATGGAGCATTCAATGAATTTTGATACAGTTCAGAGGGTCGCTGGGATGTGGGTTCCAGAACTAAGAGAGAGATGGGGGAGGGAGAGGCTGAGATAGCAGATACATTGAGAGAGAGAGAGAGAGAGAGAGAGAGAGAGAGAGAGAGAGAGAGAGAGAAAGAGACAGAGAGAGAGAGAGAGAGAGAGAGAGAGAGAGAGAGAGAGAGAGAGAGAGAGAAAGAGACAGAGAGAGAGAGAGAGAGAGAGAGAGAGAGAGAGAGAGAGAGAGAGAGAGAGAGAGCCTATACACTCACAGCTAAAAAGTGGGGTCCAAGAGCTAACAGCTCGATCCTGCAGGTAAAAATAGTGCACACACACACACACACACACACACACACACACACACACACACACACACACACACACACACACACACACACACACACAAACACAAACAGTTCGACGATTCAAACTTTCTGAAATAAAAAAGGGGCAATTTGTTTTTTTTTGAGGCTATACAGAGAGTGTAATACCCTCCCTGAAGGGGCATGACCCTTCCTGAAGGGGGCATGACTCTCCCTGAAGGGGCATGACCCTCCCTGAAGGGGCATGACCCTCCCTGAAGGGGCATGACCCCTTCCTGAAGGGGCATGACCCTTCCTGAAGGGGGCATGACCCTCCCTGAAGGGGGCATGACCCTCCCTGAAGGGGCATGACCCTCCCTGAAGGGGCATGACCCTCCCTGAAGGGGCATGACCCTCCCTGAAGGGGCATGACCCTCCCTGAAGGGGCATGACCCTCCCTGAAGGGGGCATGACCCTCCCTGAAGGGGCATGACCCTCCCTGAAGGGGCATGACCCTCCCTGAAGGGGGCATGACCCTCCCTGAAGGGGCATGACCCCTTCCTGAAGGGGGCATGACCCTCCCTGAAGGGGCATGACCCTCCCTGAAGGGGCATGACCCTCCCTGAAGGGGCATGACCCTCCCTGAAGGGGGCATGACCCTCCCTGAAGGGGGCATGACCCTCCCTGAAGGGGCATGACCCTCCCTGAAGGGGCATGACCCTCCCTGAAGGGGCCATGACCCTTCCTGAAGGGGCATGACCCTCCCTGAAGGGGGCATGACCCTCCCTGAAGGGGGCATGACCCTCCCTGAAGGGGCATGACCCTCCCTGAAGGGGGCATGACCCTGAAGGGGGCATGACCCTCCCTGAAGGGGCATGACCCTCCCTGAAGGGGCATGACCCTCCCTGAAGGGGGCATGACCATCCCTGAAGGGGGCATGACCCTCCCTGAAGGGGCATGACCCTCCCTGAAGGGGGCATGACCCTCCCTGAAGAGGCATGATCCTCCCTGAAGGGGGCATGACCCTCCCTGAAGGGGCATAACCCTCCCTGAAGGGGGCATGACCCTCCCTGAAGGGGCATAACCCTCCCTGAAGGGGCATGACCCTCCCTGAAGGGGCATGACCCTCCCTGAAGGGGCATGACCCTCCCTGAAGGGGCATGACCCTCCCTGAAGGGGCATAACCCTCCCTGAAGGGGCATGACCCTCCCTGAAGGGGCATGACCCTCCCTGAAGGGGCATGACCCTCCCTAAAGGGGCATGACCCTCCCTGAAGGGGCATGACCCTCCCTGAAGGGGCATGACCCTCCCTGAAGGGGCATAACCCTCCCTGAAGGGGCATAACCCTCCCTGAAGGGCACTACTATCCATTGATACAGTTTTTAATGACGAAACTTTTGCTTCTGTCGGTATAAAAAATTTCATGAATTCCTTTTCATAAGTTTCTATGTTTTTGTTTGTTTGTGTTTGTTTGCACTTGTTGTTATTTTCGTCTGGTGTGTTTGTTTATACCTCAGCGTGAGTTACGCCTATACGGGCCTAAATATTTATTTATAGATTCATCCGGCTGTTGTGGTTGGCATTGTGCATTGACGGATGTGGGAGACGAGGGGACGTAACATGAATGTGGTCCAGGTGCCCGAAGCGTTCAGGTTCGCGTGTTCGATCCCATATAACTGCTTCAGCAGTTATGTATTGAATAAATGAATTCTGTCTTAATTTTGCTGGATATAAACATGTCCTGATCGTGTCAGTCCTGTGTACATAGAAGTCTAGGCTGTCAATAGACCGTTCAGCTCAGGCTGTCAATAGACAGGTCCAGTGTACCCAGCTTAAGCTGTCAATAGCCTATATAGTTAGTGTCAATAGCTTAAGCTGTCAATATCTCCCAAATGGTACCTTGTATCTGGTCTCCTGCTTCCTACCCCTATCTTCATTATATTACATTTACTTGGGTTAAACTCTAACAGCCATTTGTTCGACCATTCCTGCAGCTTGTCCAGGTCTTCTTGAAGCCTCAAGCTGTCCTCCTCTGTCTTAATCCTTCTCATAATTTTGGCGTCGTCAGCAAACATTGAGAGGAATGAGTCTATACCCTCTGGGAGATCATTTACGTATATCAGAAACAGGATAGGTCCAAGTACAGAGCCCTGTGGGACTCCACTGGTGACTTCACGCCAGTCTGAGGTCTCACCCCTCACTGTAACTCTCTGCTTCCTATTGTTTAGGTACTCCCTTATCCACTGGAGCGCCCTACCAGTTACTCCTGCCTGTTTCTCTAGCTTATGCATCAACCTTTTATGGGGTACTGTGTCAAAGGCTTTTGTGTGTGTGTGTGTGTGTGTGTGTGTGTGTGTGTGTGTGTGTGTGTGTGTGTGTGTGTGTGTGTAATTGCTTTATTGTAGTTACAGAATGAGAGCTACGCTCGTGGTGTCCCGTCTTCCTAGAACTCTTTATCATATAACACTTAGAAACTACTGACGATTTTAGCCTCATTTGACAAAAGGCTGTTCGTGAAAGGAATCCGGATACCCCCTTACCCCCCCCCCCTCGCTTCCCCCAAACCAAACCTTTACCATCCATCAA
Source organism: Procambarus clarkii (assembly GCF_040958095.1). Taxonomy (NCBI): domain Eukaryota; kingdom Metazoa; phylum Arthropoda; class Malacostraca; order Decapoda; family Cambaridae; genus Procambarus; species Procambarus clarkii. Next base: position 18,526,640 of record NC_091208.1, on the reverse strand, counting down.
AACACTTAAAAACAATCGATCTCGCTTGCAGTGAAGCAGTGTTGTCACTGCTCACCTGTAACGACTAAGGTCTCTCTCAAAAAGACCTTAAGGTCTCTTTCAAAAAGAGTCAGATCATTTGCATAATTGCTTTCCTCTTATACCAACGCCATTATGCAAATTCCCCCTTTTGCGTATAGTCAATGTGTTTCTTGAGTTGACTTGAGGAGTGTTTTGCTGTTATGGAAAGTTTGTTTTTATTCTTAAGTGCTAAGCTGAAGCTGTTTTCTGGTTGGGCTGCTTGGAAAATAGCATACAGGGCAGGAGAGGGCACTATGAGGGGTGGGGGGGGGGATGAGGGGGAGTGCCAAGCCATTACGACTATGTAGCGCTGGGCAGGGGGGTCAGGATAAGGATTTGGGATGGGACGGGGGGAGAGGAATGGTGCCCCAACCACTTGTGGACGGTCGCGGGGATTGAACGCCGACCTGCATGAAGCGAGACCGTCGCTCTACCGTCCAGTCCAAGTGGTTGGGCGACAGCAGTCATTTGTTTGGTGTATGTTCCCTGTGCAGGGCTGTGCACAGTGCCTGGCTGTGCACAGTGCCTGGCTGTGCACAGTGCCTGGCTGTGCACAGTGCCTGGCTGTGCACAGGGTTTGTGCTGTGCACTATATGCACACTCCTCGATTTTAAGCTGTGCATTCCTAAATTTTGGGGCTCGACTGAGTCTACTTAATATAACATTTCGTAAATGTGTTTCCTGTCCGATAGGTACTCCATAAACCCGTTTGAATTCTCTCATTTTTATTCCATCTTTCTCTCGAGGTCAGAAATATACCATAGAGGGGGAGGCAGGGAGGGAGGAGGGCCTATGCCAACTGCATCCTGGATGTCTTGGAAAACACAGCCTACCTTTCTACCCATCACTATAGTCATCGTCGCCATATTATAAAATTCTAAGATATTTGTTCGATAGAATTTTCTTCTGCTCAAACCATTGTTTTCTAAAACTTTGGCTGTTTACCGTTTTACAGCGATGGGATGAAAATTGCATCAACAGGAGTAAACAAGGCTTGTGCTGCTCTCTATAGGATCAAGAATATGATCCTATAGGACACAGAATGAGATCCTATATTATCCAGGATGAGAGCTTATAGGATCCAGGATGAAATCCTATACAATTAAGGGTGAGATTTTATAGGCTCCTGGGCTAGACATTATATAGGAATGGTAATTATACTGGACTTAGAGTCCCATTGTCCCAAGTTCCAGACGCAATGGAAGAGATTAGTGCTAATTATGTATTCACACAAGCCAATTTGAGGAATGTAACCTGATTCTCAAAGCCTTCTTGCGTAAGCAAAATTAGTTTACAGGTGAGGAAATCCATAGGAGCCGT
>NC_091208.1:18515260-18520260 GCF_040958095.1 Procambarus clarkii | reverse complement strand
CCCACAGGTGCTGTGAGTGAGTGAGACTCATTTAAAGACATCAATGAGAAACAGTGAGGCACAAATTAAAACAAACAGATAATAGAAAGTTGATGTGCCATCTTTATTTCTTTTTATTTTTTTAACAAAGCTTTCTCTCTTCGGCTCGATATAAAATGATTGTCTCTCTCTCTCTTATCTTATCTTCCAGGTCGTTAGAACACGAATATTTTAGTACAAATCTTATAAAAGTATTATATGATATCTCTGAAGACCCCCCGAAAAGTACACCTATATCCAGTAGAAGACAGTGTGTGTATATATATATATATATATATATATATATATATATATATATATATATATATATATATATATATATATATATATATCAAAAAACTCGATTTTCTTATCATTCTTGCTATCATACTGAACTCTCTCTCTTGGCAAGCAAAGGAGTGCTTGGAGTATCTTCCTCTCCTGCAGAGTGAGTGCATGCACTTTCTCCGAGAGAGCCCCGCTTCCTTCTCGAGTTCTGGTACTCAACAGGCGGCGGGGGAAGACTGCCTTCAATTCCTGGAAAAGGCAGTTGATGGGGATTGATGGGAGGAGAATGACGGCAATTTTGACCCGGCGGACGATGCGCCGACCTCGGTAGAGTTGCCGAGGTGGGAAGCTGGAGATGTTGTGAGTGCGGGCACTCGCTGTTCTGCGTGTCGTAAGGTAGTGTGTAGCCTGAGACATCTGTTGGCTTGAAGGACGTTGCTGGGACCGTCGTCGCTACGCCGTCATAGCGACCCACAGCTTGCTACGGACAAGAAAAAAGACACAAATTATACCTCACAGCCAAAATTATACTCACACAATACCATAGCCACTACATAAGGAGGAAATGTAGATGTTTAATCTCTCAGAATGTTCAGTAATATGTTTATTGTTTGTGATGTGTGTCTATGTATGTATTAACACGTTGTACTGAACGGGGTGAGAATAGCTTGAGCTACCTCATCCCTTTGTGTGTATTTTACATCAATAAACTTATTTCAATTTCAATAGCCATTACAAACGTTAAATGAATAATTAATATGTCTCCGTAGACCTTTCCAGTTAAGGAAAAACAGGATTTTCTTCGGAGTGGTAGATCGATAGACAATAGGGGGGTGTAGAGAGTAGATACTCACCAGGGGGACGTGGGGAGACACTGGAGCGTATTTGTAGCGATCTGGGGGTAGAAGTATGGCTGGGTTTAGCTCTTGATCCCCAGGCCGGCATCCCTCTTGTAAGGGGATGACATCTGGTTCAGCATCACTCTCAGACTCCACCTGTGGGGGACACAGGAATTGGCTCAGTCTCATGGGTCTGATTGGTGTCTCTGGGGGCTGGTCTGATTGGTGTCTCTGGGGCTGGTCTGATTGGTGTCTCTGGGGCTGGTCTGATTGGTGTCTCTGGGGCCTGGTCTGATTGGTGTCTCTGGAGGCTGGTCTGATTGGTGTCTCTGGGGGGCTGGTCTGATTGGTGTCTCTGGGGGGCTGGTCTGATTGGTGTCTCTGGGGCCCTGATCTGATTGGTGTTTCTGAGGCCCTGGTCTGATTGGTGTCTCTGGGGGGGCTGGTCTGATTGGTGTATCTGGGGGCTGGTCTGATTGGTGTCTCTGGGGGGCTGGTCTGATTGGTGTATCTGGGGGCCGGTCTGATTGGTGTCTCTGGGGCCTGGTCTGATTGGTGTCTTTAGGGACGTGGTCTGATTGGTGTCTCTGGGGGCTGGTCTGATTGGTGTCTCTGGGGGGCTGGTCTGATTGGTTTCTCTGGGGGCTGGTCTGATTGGTGTCTCTGGGGGCTGGTCTGATTGGTGTCTCTGGGAGGTGGTCTGATTGGTGTGTCTGGGGGTGGTTTGATTGGTGTCTCTGCGGGGCTGGTCTGATAGGTGTCTCTGGGGGGTTGGTCTGATTGGTGTCTCTGGGGGGCTGGTTTGATTGGTGTCTCTGGGGCTTGGTCTGATTGGTGTCTCTGGGGGGCTGGTTTGATTGGTGTTTCTGGGGGGCTGGTCTGATTGGTGTCTCTGGGGCCTGGTCTGATTGGTGTTTCTGGGGCCCCTGGTCTGATTGGTGTCTCTGGAGCATGGTCTGATTGGTGTCTCTGGGGGGCTGGTCTGATTGGTGTCTCTGGGGCCTGGTCTGATTGGTGTCTCTGGGGGGCTGGTCTGATTGGTGTCTCTGGGGGGCTGGTCTGATTGGTGTCTCTGGGGGGCTGGTTTGATTGGTGTCTCTGGGGGCTGGTCTGATTGGTGTCTCTGGGACCTGGTCCGATTGGTGTTTCTGGGGGGCTGGTCTGATTGGCGTTTCTGAGGGCTGGTCTGATTGGTGTCTCTGGGGGGCTGGTCTGATTGGTGTCTCTGGGGGCTGGTCTGATTGGTGTTTCTGGGGGCTGGTCTGATTGGTGTCTTTGGGGGCCTGGTCTGATTGGTGTCTCTGGGGGCCTGGTCTGATTGGTGTCTCTGGGGGCCTGGTCTGATTGGTGTCTCTGGGGGCCTGGTCTGATTGGTGTCTCTGGGGGCCTTGTCTGATTGGTGTCTCTGGGGGCCTCGTCTGATTGGTGTCTCTGGGGGCTGGTGTGATTGGTGTCTCTGGGGGCTGGTGTGATTGGTATCTCTGGGGCTCAGGTCTGATTGGTGTCTCTGGGGGCTGGTCTGATTGGTATCTCTGGGGGGCTGGTCTGATTGATGTCTCTGGGGGCTCAGGTCTGATTGGTGTCTTTGGGGGCCTGGTCTGATTGGTGTCTCTGGGGCTCAGGTCTGATTGGTGTCTCTGGGGGCCTGGTCTGATTCAATCCCTGGAAAAAACGCCTCGTTTCCCCAACCCTTCAATTGGGTATTGAGTCCTTTAAGACTTATATAACTTATAGAATTGCATCGTAAGTTTACTGAGAGTTGCAAAGTAACCCGTTTTCTATGAGTGGCCATCACCCTGATGCAAGAATATAATGGATAACTGTTGTATTAATAACTATTATTTATGGATTATCAGCGTCGGATAATGGGATATTGAGCCCTTGCCTTAATGGGTGATTAAATGTCCAACATCCTGTGTGAATGTTGGACATTTGCATAATGTTCATTTGTCATGTCTCGTCTCGTTCTAAACGAGACCATTGACCATTGGCCATTGACCTAACAGGTTTTCCTTGCTAGTTAATGGTTAGTAAATGGAATGTGTTTATTGTGCTTCTGTACTCACCTAATTGTGCTTGCGGGGGGGTTGAGCTCTGGCTCTTGGGTCAGTGTTTTATTGTTTATTGTAGATGCGTGTGTCTCCCGTTTTCTGTTGAGTAATTGTACGTGGCTATATATATATATATATATATATATATATATATATATATATATATATATATATATATATATATATATATATATATAAATATATATATATATATATATATATATATATATATATATATATATATATATATATATATATATATATATATATATATATACCGACCTACAGCGAAATTAGAAAAGTAGAAATCGGTAAACTAACCTAACCTAACCTAACCTGACCTAACCTAACCTGACCTAACCTAACCTAACCTAACCTAACCTAACCTAACCTAACCTAACCTGACCTAACCTAACCTAACCTAACCTGACCTAACCTAACCTAACCTAACCTAACCTAACCTAACCTGACCTAACCTAACCTAACCTAACCTAACCTAACCTGACCTAACCTAACCTAACCTAACCTAACCTAACCTAACCTGACCTAACCTAACCTAACCTAACCTGACCTAACCTGACCTAACCTAACCTAACCTAACCTGACCTAACCTAACCTAACCTAACCTGACCTAACCTAACCTAACCTAACCTAACCTAACCTGACCTTCGTAGGCCTAAGAGACAATATCTGAGGTGTAATATAGTACATATGTGTACTTTACTAGGCCTAGGAATATTTGCTTTTTTTAGCTTCATTTTTTTCCGACTATAAAATCGATAGTACAAAGATTTACTAATTGCTTTGAACGGTAGATTTTGTACTGTGTGTACATAGTTAAACATAGTACTGTTTAAACAGGTGAATGGTTTGGTTCCCTGTTGTTTTGAGGGCTTGAACGGGTAGTTGGGTTCTGTTTGTCTGTCTGTCTGTCTCTGTCTGTCTGTCTCTGTCTGTCTGTCTGTCTGTCTGTCTGTCTCTCTCTCTCTCTCTCTCTCTCTCTCTCTCTCTCTCTCTGTCTCTGTCTCTCTCTCTCTCTCTCTCTCTCTCTCTCTCTCTCTCTCTCTCTCTCTCTCTCTCTCTCTCTCTGTCTCTCTCTCTCTCTCTCTCTCTCTCTCTCTCTGTCTTTCTCTCTCTCTCTCTCTCTGTCTTTCTCTCTCTCTCTCTCTCTCTCTCTCTCTCTCTCTCTCTCTCTCTCTCTCTCTCTCTCTCTCTCTCTCTCTCTCTCTCTCTCTCTCTGTCTTTCTCTCTCTCTCTCTCTCTCTCTCTCTCTCTCTCTCTCTCTCTCTCTCTCTCTCTCTCTCTCTCTCTCTCTCTCTCTCTCTCTTGTAATGCAAATTTTAGGCATACTATTCAGCTTCCCACCAAGGATTGGGGGTGTCAATCACATCTATTGAGATACTGGTGTTCAACCAATCCCTTCCCTCTTACCTGTGTCTCTCTCTCGAGACAGCTTGGGTGATGGATTGGGTTTGAGGGTGAGTTTGGGTGCTTGGGTGAGTCCTCTGGCTCCGTGTCGTGGGTAGGGGTGTCTGGGTGGTGCTGGTGGTGGTGGTGGTGGGGATGGTGGTGGTGACGGTGGTGGTGGTGGTGATGGGGGAGCCTCGTCCGGAAGGTGATGAGGAAGATGAGCACGATGATGATTAGGATGAGTCCCGCCCCGACGCCCAGAGCGGCTGGCATTAGGGATGGCAGGGCCAGGACACTCAGGTATTTTTTGTTGCCGCTGCCAATGCCGCTGCCACTGCCACTGCTGCCACCGCTGCCACCGCTGCCACCGGTTCCGCTGCCATTCTTGCCACCG
>NC_091208.1:18475260-18510260 GCF_040958095.1 Procambarus clarkii | reverse complement strand
TAGACTCACTAGGGTACAGGTAGACTCACCAGGGTACAGGTAGACTCACCAGGATACAGGTAGACTCACCAGGGTACAGGTGGACTCACCAGGATACTGGTAGACTTACCAGGATACAGGTAGACTCACTAGGGTACAGGTAGACTCACCAGGGTACAGGTAGACTCACCAGGATACAGGTAGACTCACCAGGATACAGGTAGACTCACTAGGGTACAGGTAGACTCACCAGGGTACAGGTAGACTCACCAGGATACAGGTAGACTCACTAGGGTACAGGTAGACTCACCAGGGTACAGGTAGACTCATCAGGATACAGGTAGACTCACCAGGATACAGATAGACTCACCAGGATACTGGTAGACTCACCAAGATACAGGTATACTCACCATGGGGCTGGAAGACTGAACCGTTGGCACCACTGCTCGACACAGTAACATGGGTGGCAAGGCTCGAACCCTTCTCGTTGTAGGCTGTAATAACGAGGTCGTACTTCTTCCCAGCCTGCAGGCCCTCCACCTGGAACAGAACACATCGTTACAGGCCGTAGTTACGAGGTCGTAACTACTTGACCAGTACCCGTGGTTGACAGCGCTATACCTGCTTGACAAGTGGTTGACAGCGCTCTACCTGCTTGACAAGTACCTGTGATTGACACCGCTATACATGCTTGATAAGTGGTTGACAGCGCTCTACCTGCTTGACAAGTACCTGTGATTGACAGCGCTATACTTGCTTGACAAGTACCCGTGGTTGACAGCGCTCTACTTGCTTGACAAGTACCCGTGGTTGACAGCGCTATACATGCTTGACAAGTACCCGTGGTTGACAGCGCTCTACCTGCTTGACAAGTACCCGTGGTTGACAGCGCTATAACTGCTTGACAAGTACCCGTGGTTGACAGCGCTATAACTACTTGACAAGTACCCGTGGTTGACAGCGCTATACCTGCTTGACAAGTATCCGTGGTGACAGCGCTTTACCTACTTGACAAGTATCCGTGGTTGACAGCGCTATACATGCTTGACAAGTACCTGTGGTTGACAGCGCTATACCTACTTGACAAGTACCTGTGATTGACAGCGCTATACCTGCTTGACAAGTACCTGTGGTTGACAGCGCTATACCTGCTTGACAAGTACATATATGTATCCGCCAGGGGTAAATATGTATTTATTTCTCCATTTCAATTCACTACAAAAAAAAATCAGAGACATTTACATCAAATAATTCTATTATTTTACCCATCGAAAGGGTATTGTAAATGCGTTTTATATAAAGTTGAGAAAAGTTGTAAAATATATATTCAGTTCTCCCTAAAATGATCTTCAGATCTGATAACAAAGATCAGAAATTCAAGGTTATGTGTTTGGACTTGTCAAGTCCAAACTTGTCAAGCAAGGGAGCCGGTCGGCCGAGCGGACAGCACACTGGACTTGTGATCCTGTGGTCCCGGGATCGATCCCGGGCGCCGGCGAGAAACAATGGGCAGAGTTTCTTTCACCCTATGCCCCTGTTACCTAGCAGTAAAATAGGTACCTGGGTGTTAGTCAGCTGTCACGGGCTGCTTCCTGGGGGTGGAGGCCTGGTCGAGGACCGGGCCGCGGGGACACTAAAGTCCCGAAATCATCTCAAGATAATCTCAAGATAATCTATGATCCAACCACTTGGGCTGGACGGTAGATCGACGGTCTCGCTTCATGCAGGTCGGCGTTCAATCCCCGACTGTCCACAAGTGGTTGTGGACACCATTCCTTTCCCTAAGTCCCATTCCAAGTCCCTCATCTCGACCCCTTTCCAAGTGGAAGATAGTCGTAATGGCTTGGTTGGCGCTTTCCCCTGACAATTTCCTTCTTTTCCTTCAGTAATCTATGGAGGTGTGTGTCTGAAGACAGTCTTGAATCAAGACTGTCTTCCAGATGAAGACGGTGGCTAATGTCGTAATTGAAACTTTTCACGTGATGTTTATATGTAGGTGGTGGCCCTCCAGGTTAGTGTGAGCAGGTAGGTGGTGGTCGCCCTCCAGGTTAGTGGGTGGCTGTAGATGGTCGCCCTCCAGGTTAGTGGGTGGCTGTAGATGGTCGCCCTCCAGGTTAGTGGGGCCCTGTAGGTGGTGGCCCTCCAGGTTAGTGTGAGCAGGTAGGTGGTGGTCGCCCTCCAGGTTAGTGGGTGGCTGTAGATGGTCGCCCTCCAGGTTAGTGGGTGGCTGTAGATGGTCGCCCTCCAGGTTAGTGGGGCCCTGTAGGTGGTGGCCCTCCAGGTTAGTGTGAGCAGGTAGGTGGTGGTCGCCCTCCAGGTTAGTGGGTGGCTGTAGATGGTCGCCCTCCAGGTTAGTGGGTGGCTGTAGATGGTCGCCCTCCAGGTTAGTGGGGCCCTGTAGGTGGTGGCCCTCCAGGTTAGTGGTGTAGTGGAGCCCTGTAGCTGACCTTCAGGATAATAGCGGATCTCCCGACCTGAGACGCTCTCAACAAGCTGACGTTGAAACTCTCGGGGGAAAAGGACGGTAATTCTGTCAGGGGAAGCTCGAGTCGCATTGCACCGTCTCCACATTTTGTGGAGGTGGGAGACAGGAGGTAAGGGACAGGAGGTGGGGGTGGGGGGACAGGAAGGGGAGGAGACAGCAGCTGGCAGACAGTTGAATTTCCACAAGTTTTAGACTCTTAACTTCAGCTGGAGAGATCTTTGTGGTGTGATAAAGAGGTAACTTGCTCTAAGTAGCTGTCAGACCCAGTGTATGTATGTATGTGTATGTTAGACCCTATATATGTATATATATATATATATATATATATATATATATATATATATATATATATATATATATATATATATATATATATATATATGTATGCATGTTAGACTACGTGTACGTATGTATTCATTTATCGTTGAGAGAGAGAGAGAGAGAGAGAGAGAGAGAGAGAGAGAGAGAGAGAGAGAGAGAGAGAGAGAGAGAGAGAGAGAGAGAGTTGGGTACGAAACATCCTCTCTACTCTTAACTATATCGTACACAGCACCAACATGTAATCAGAGGAAATTATAGCTGCTTCTATCATTCTTGTCGCCTCTCACACCTCCTTAAAAACACACACACACACACTTCTTTTAAAAATACAATTTAATAAACTCTTTTCCGTTCAGTTCCTCGTTAAAGTATACCACGTATATTAAAGTATATTTTCATGTTGCAAAATTGCACTAGCAATACATGACTTTTTCCCATTGTATTAAAATCAGACATTGCAATATATTTCAGAAACATTATACCAGCTAATATGTAAATTTTAGGATTACCTTTCCTTTTTAAGAATGGAAATCGTACATTGGGGACGAAGGGAAAGGAATGGTGCCCAACCACTTGTGGACGGTCGGGGGATTGAACGCCGACCTGCATGACGCGAAACCGTCGCTCTACCGTCCACCCCAAGAGGTTAGACTCCTTCTTCTACTCCTCTAAGACTCCTATACTTGAACAGGAAGAAATTTTAGGTTGAAGTGTACCAATACTTCCAGTCGTTTAAAACAAGGGTCGTAGAGCTGAGACAAGGGTCGTAGAGCTGAGACAAGGGTCGTAGAGCTGAGACAAGGGTCGTAGAGCTGAGACAAGAGTCGTAGAGCTGAGACAAGAGTCGTAGAGCTGAGACATGGGTCGTAGAGCTGAGACATGGGTCGTAGAGCTGAGACAAGAGTCGTAGAGCTGAGACAAGGGTCGTAGAGCTGAGACAAGGGTCGTAGAGCTGAGACAAGGGTCGTAGAGCTGAGACAAGGGTCGTGGAGCTGAGACATGGGTCGTAGAGCTGAGACAAGGGTCGTAGAGCTGAGACAAGGGTCGTAGAGCTGAGACAAGGAGTCGTGAAGCTGAGACAAGGGTCGTAGAGCTGAGACAAGGGTCGTAGAGCTGAGACAAGGGTCGTAGAGCTGAGACAAGGAGTCGTGAAGCTGAGACAAGGGTCGTAGAGCTGAGACATGGGTCGTAGAGCTGAGACAAGGAGTCGTGAAGCTGAGACAAGGGTCGTGAAGCTGAGACAAGGTGTCGTAGAGCTGAGACAAGGGTCGTGGAGCTGAGACAAGGAGTCGTGAAGCTGAGACAAAGGTCGTAGAGCTGAGACAAGGGTCGTAGAGCTGAGACAAGGATCATGAAGCTGAGACAAGGGTCGTAGAGCTGAGACAAGGAGTCGTGAAGCTGAGACAAAGGTCGTAGAGCTGAGACAAAGGTCGTAGAGCTGAGACAAGGAGTCGTGAAGCTGAGACAAAGGTCGTAGAGCTGAGACAAGGGTCGTAGAGCTGAGACAAGGAGTCGTGAAGCTGAGACAAGGGTCGTAGAGCTGAGACAAGGGTCGTAGAGCTGAGACAAGGATCATGAAGCTGAGACAAGGGTCGTAGAGCTGAGACAAGGATCATGAAGCTGAGACAAGGGTCGTAGAGCTGAGACAAGGGTCGTAGAGCTGAGACAAGGGTCGTAGAGCTGAGACAAGGGGTCGTGAAGCTGAGACAAGAGTCATGAAACTGAGACACACAGTAAAAAATATATACATTACCTGGCTATTATTAAAAAAATAACAAATCATAAACTATAATGGTCCCTAGTCGTCAGAGATGATCATTATCCGGAGGGACATTAACCTTATAGACATATAGCACACACTCATCATAAAATGACAAACTGTGGCTTCATGGCCCCAAGATCAGTGGTCCCCAACCTGGGGTCCACGGCAGAAATTAAAATGGTCCATGGGACTAAGATTATACTGTGTATCGTACTCTAGCAAAATAAGAATTATATATATAAGTTTGTTAAGGTGAATGTCTCCTGTTGATCCCATGTACACAATACATTATCTGGTTTAGCTGAGTGGCCTCAGTCTTGAACTTGTGGCATGTGAATGTGAGCTTTGGTCAGTAGTGGCGTCTGTCAATGTTGCTAGCTCGATGTATTTTCTGGTAGGGGTTCCACAGGTGAGAACGTGGTTGTAGGAGGGGTTCCACAGGTGAGAACGTGGTTGTAGGAGGGGGTCTAGAGGTGAAAACGTGGTTGTAGGAGGGGTTCCACAGGTGAGAACGTGGTTGTAGGAGGGGGTCTAGAGGTGAGAACGTGGTTGTAGGAGGGGTTCCACAGGTGAGAACGTGGTTGTAGGAGGGGGTCTAGAGGTGAGAACGTGGTTGTAGGAGGGGTTCCACAGGTGAGAACGTGGTTGTAGGAGGGGTTCTACAGGTGAGAACGTGGTTGTAGGAGGGGTTCCACAGGTGAGAACGTGGTTGTAGGAGGGGGTCTAGAGGTGAAAACGTGGTTGTAGGAGGGGTTCCACAGGTGAGATCGTGGTTGTAGGAAGGGGTTCCACAGGTGAGAACGTGGTTGTAGGAGGGGTTCCACAGGTGAGAATGTGGTTGTAGGAGGGGTTCCACAGGTGAGAACATAGATGGGAAAGCCGGAATGAGACACATAAGAGAGTTTAGAAGCCTCATATCAACTACTATCCTCCCACCAGGTTGCAACCCACAACAGTTGCCTTACTCCCTGGCACCTCTTTACTTCTAGGAAGAACAAAAAGACAAATCATCCTATCATCGAACTCGAAACGTCATCTTGCGATCTGACTGGCCGAGGCGCACCCTTCCCTACATACCCCAACGAGGTAATCAGACCAACTCACGAAGAAGACTGGCGAAGGGGCAGAAAGGTTGACCAGGTGCTGCCCTTCTTGTAGCTTCGACTGCAGCAGGAACCGTTGGGGCAGCCCTCCGCTGTGACCCGCTACACACTTCACCCTGACGGAGGAACGGGTTCTAGCTCCCACCGTACAGTTACCCGGCGGGTCTGGCTTTCCTGGAAGAACACAATAGTGATTTAAGTAACGGCGTAGCGTACCTGGCGTGTGTGTACGTGAGAGGAACAAGGGCACCAGCACATATAATAAGGAACTTAAGTAACGGCGTAGCGTACCTGGCGTGTGTGTACGTGAGAGGAACAAGGGCACCAGCACATATAATAAGGAACTTAAGTAACGGCGTAGCGTACCTGGCGTGTGTGTACGTGAGAGGAACAAGGGCACCAGCACATATAATAAGGAACTTAAGTAACGGCGTAGCGTACCTGGCGTGTGTGTACGTGAGAGGAACAAGGGCACCAGCACATATAATAAGGAACTTAAGTAACGGCGTAGCGTACCTGGCGTGTGTGTACGTGAGAGGAAGAAGGGCACCAGCACATATAATAAGGAACTTAAGTAACGGCGCAGCGCACCTGGCGTGTGTGTACGTGAGAGGAACAAGGGCACCAGCACATATAATAAGGAACTTAAGTAACGGCGTAGCGCACCTGGCGTGTGTGTACGTGAGAAGAACAAGGGCACCAGCACATATAATAAGGAACTTAAGTAACGGCGTAGCGCACCTGGCGTGTGTGTACGTGAGAAGAACAAGGGCACCAGCACATATAATAAGGAACTTAAGTAACGGCGTAGCGCACCTGGCGTGTGTGTACGTGAGGGGAAGAAGGGCACCAGCACATATAATAAGGGAATATCATACGAGCAGCTGACCCCTGGATAATAAATAAAATGGAAACCGCACACACCCTTGATTATAGAATAGGAGATGATATAGTAAGGATACCTTTGCCTTGGATGAGTCTCGTAAGCACACGAGAGAAACTAACCAAGTCTGCAACTATCTTAGAAAGATTATTCCGGAAAGAAACAGTGTGTTTATTTACCTAAGGAGGAAGTTCACCCTGGAAAACAACTGACTCGAGAGGTTTCCTGAGAGAGAGAAATGAAGATAAAGGTATGTTGCCAAGAAGTCGTGGAGCCCAAGTATGTCGTGGAGCATAATACTTGATGTGGAAATGTTAATGAATAACCAGAAATCATCAGGGGGGTGTAATTGTGTGTGTGTGTGTGTGTGTGTGTGTGTGTGGGTGTGGGTGTGTGTGTGTGTGTGTGTGTGTGTGTGTGTGTGTGTGTGTGTGTGTGTGGGTGTGTGTGTGTGTGTGTGTGTGTGTGTGTGTGGGTGTGTGTGTGTGTGTGTGTGTGTGTGTGTGTGTGTGTGTGTGTGTGTGTGTGTGTGTGGGTGGGTGAGTGTGGGTGTGTGTGGGTGGGTGGGTATGTGTGTGTGTGTGTGTGTGTGTGTGTGTGTGTGTGGGTGGGTGGGTGTGGGTGGGTGGGTATGTATGTGTGTGTGTGTGTGTGTGTGTGTGTGTACGCATATATATTTGTGAACATAAGTATCTTTCTAATTAAGTTACATAAAAAAACTTAAAAAAACTAGTAAATCAAAAGGTTTTGTCAATCCTGACAATCCTTTGCTCAAAAATGTTGTCTATAATGTGTAATACTTTTACCATGCACACAATAGCTACGATATCCTACAACAGTTATCCTACGATAACATACACCGAGTCAAGATTATATTACACACCCACAAACTACATTCCTAGATCTCCTTTTAATCTCCTGATCTCCTGATCTCCTCCTAAGCTTCCTATAATCTCTCCTCTCTCGCGTACCTGAGAGATCGTCTTCTCATCTCCTGGGTACATCTCACGGCAGGCAATCAATCAAGGTGATCCTCAGGTAAGGAAGGACCAGAATCTTACATCTAACAGGTAAAGTTCCAAGTTACCTGAGAATAATATCTTGTAAGGAAGTTCTCAAGTTACCTGAGGAAGGAAGGGTCGTGGCTGAAGTATGTTGACCAGACCACACACTAGAAGGTGAAGGGACGACGACGTTTCGGTCCGTCCTGGACCATTCTCAAGTCGATGGAAGGAAGACCATTCTCATCGACTTGAGAATGGTCCAGGACGGACCGAAACGTCGTCGTCCCTTCAACTTCTAGTGTGTGGTCTGGTCGACAAAAGCCTTAAGTTACCTCAGAACATTGCTGGCTTCAGGAGGACGTAGAATACTTAGAGGAACTTCACCTGCAGGAGGACGTAGAAAACCTAAAGGAACCTCACCTGCAGGAACGATATGGAACACACAGGGCTCCTTCTGGGTTCCGATCTCATTGGAGGCCCAGCAGAGGAGCGTGCCGTAGTCCAGAGAGGTCATGGGCGTGTAGGTGATGACGCTGTGACTGCTGGAGGAGGTGAAGCGCCCCTGGGGCACGTCTATGGTGTCGGCCGTGTTGTTAAACGTCCACTGGAAGGTGGCCTGCAGCGGGTTAGCCTGCACCGAACAGGTCACCTCTGCGTCCTCATTGCGACCTACGGCGTAGGTCGTGACCTGACCCGGGGAACACACTGGCGCGTCTGGTGACAGGGAGAACGAGTGATGTCAGGTGATAATGTCAGCTGATGTCAGGCATACATGATCGCTGGATTGTTTTGGGTGGGTGTAATACATCGTAACTGCCTCGTATGGGGGTTATTGGATCTTTCTGCAGTTTGATGTGTTCTTGAGTTCGTTCACAGCGCCGTCTCGTAAGGTGGAGGAGTGTGGAACTAAGCGTGTGACTTCTCAAGTACGACATCTCAAGTACGACGTCTCAAGTACGACGTCTCAAGTACGAAATCTCAAGTACGCCGTCTCAAGTACGACGTCTCAAGTACGACATCTCAAGAACGACATCTCAAGAACGACATCTCAAGTACGACGTCTCAAGTACGCCATCTCAAGTACGACATCTCAAGAACGACATCTCAAGTACGACGTCTCAAGTACGCCATCTCAAGTACGACATCTCAAGAACGACATCTCAAGTACGACGTCTCAAGAACGACATCTCAAGTACGACATCTCAAGTACGACGTCTCAAGAACGACATCTCAAGTACGACATCTCAAGAACGACATCTCAAGAACGACATCTCAAGTACGACGTCTCAAGTACGCCATCTCAAGTACGACATCTCAAGTACGACGTCTCAAGTACGACGTCTCAAGTACGAAATCTCAAGTACGCCGTCTCAAGTACGACGTCTCAAGTACGACATCTCAAGAACGACATCTCAAGAACGACATCTCAAGTACGACGTCTCAAGTACGACATCTCAAGAACGACATCTCAAATACAACATCTCAAGTACGACATCTCAAGAACGACATCTCAAGAACGACATCTCAAGTACGACGTCTCAAGTACGCCATCTCAAGAACGACATCTCAAGTACGACGTCTCAAGTACGACGTCTCAAGTACGACGTCTCAAGTAAGGATAAGCAAACTTAAACAAATTGATAATGAATAATGTATATCCTTTAACTTCGTGTAAATATATATGCTCCTGGAGGCCTTATGTATAATACTTCCCTTCAATAGCTTTCTTTTTTTCAATATCTATTTCAATATCTCAAAATAAGAATTAGTGTGAGTCGGAATAAATATCGCCCCTGGAGGTCAGATCAACACCACATAACCAACGTTTTGAAAAACGTTAAACAACGTTTACCAAAAACAGCATGGAAAAAAAGGCGGACCCAAAAAATCCGAATTAAACAACACATTGACAAAGGAACTCCCACAATGACCTCCGAGTGAAACAAAGTCTTCAGATTTAATGCCAGACTCATTTTATCTGTGCGTTTTTATTTTGCGTGATGCCCTTTGTGTGTGCGTGCGTGCGCGCGCGCGCGTGTGTGTGTGTGTGTGTGTGTGTGTGTGTGTGTGTGTGTGTGTGTGTGTGTGTGTGTGTGTGTGTGTGTAAGGTCGCCCTGCCTGACACAATGCTCTTGAAAAGGCACAGCGAAAGCATCTATCCGGCCCAGCAGGCCATGTCGAAGCCATTATACCTGGCATATACGGTGCCGGAGAGAGAGAGAGATAGAGATAGATAGAGAGAGATAGATAGAGAATCCACAGGGACTCCACTGACGCCAGAATGACAGACATCTCTACACCGTACGCCATGCGTAAACCCACCTTCTATCAGGTCAAATTAATACGCAAACATGAGTACTTTCTCTCTACTTTCGTCAACTACATGATTCGTGGAAGCTGTAACCACACTCAAGAAACTGCTCTACACAGGACCTGCTACACCATCATGCGCCCTCTACCGGACTCCTCTACGGTGTAAGTTGAATAAATGGGTAGAAGAGCTTGCCATTAGAGCTCTGTGTACAATAGAGGGTCTCTGGTCAGCTTTATATCTTCAACACAATGTTGAAGCCTCAGTTAAGAGGAACGTTTGTCTTCTACACGTCTACTTTATGCCAGCTATACGACAGCTTTAAGACAGCTTTACGCCAGCTATACGACAGCTTTAAGACAGCTTTACGCCAGCTTTACGACAGCTTTAAGACAGCTTTATGACAGCTTTACACATGTCACTCGAACTCTTCCTCCCTTTTAAGCATCACATACGTGTATGTAAAGTTTAAAAAAGCAAATTACTTTGAGCACTGTAAACTTTACATTGTCTGGGGCACAGTAAACTTTACATTGTCTGGGACACAGTAAACTTTACATTGTCTGGGACACAGTAAACTTTACATTGTCTGGGGCACAGTAAACTTTACATTGTCTGGGACACAGTAAACTTTACATTGTCTGGGGCACAGTAAACTTTACATTGTCTGGGGCACAGTAAACTTTACATTGTCTGGGACACAGTAAACTTTACATTGTCTGGGACACAGTAAACTTTACATTGGCTTCACCACATTGCTCAGCTCCTGTTTGTTTGTTTGTTTCTCTTGCTTTACTTCTCATTTATTTATTCATTTCTTTATTATATTCTACGTCATCCTTGTTTGTATCTGTTTCTTTGTTTATCCTTTGCTTTCCACTGCCTTTCCTTCCTGTTATTCTCTCTCTCTCTCTCTCTCTCTCTCTCTCTCTCTCTCTCTCTCTCTCTCTCTCTCTCTCTCTCTCTCTCTCTCTCTCTCTCTCTCTCTCTCTCTCTCCCGCTACCTCTCCAGTTCCTTGGTTCGTTGTATACACCGTCTCGCCCCTGGCGGTGGGGTCCCCGGCGACGTCTGACTCCTGCTGGCGGTCTTTGACACAGCGGAGTCCCTTCCTCTCCGACAGGAAGCTTGCTTGAATGCCTTTTCTGCTCCGTATGGCGACTGTGTCCGAAGTGCGTCAGGGGTGTCCTGCCTACCTCCCTGGCTCCTGGCAGGTCGCAGAAGCACCCAAACACCAGCGGAACATCGAAGCTGCTTGGCAGATCGACTTCGAATGCCACAGTTGCGGTCTTTGAGCCCCAGCGAGGCGCCTATAGCTCCTGCTGTGAGACCTCGACTTTCCCCCACGTCCCTCAGGCACTCAATATGCTGAGCAAACACCACCCGGGCCTCTCCAAAAGCTCAATGTCTTGTGTGTTTACATGCCTGGATCACCAGATGGTTTCCAGAGTCTCAAACGCCATCAGGAGTCGTTTCTGGAAGCCGCAACTGCTCCTGGTGGTGCAGGAGACCGGGGGAGGGAAGCTGCGATCTGACTTTACAAGGAACCGGACAAACAATTAACATACAATAAGTACCAATATGTGGTGGTGGACCACCAGAAAGTACCAATATGTAGTGATGGACCGCCAGAAAGTACCAATATGTAGTGATGGACCACCAGAAAGTACCAATATGTGGTGGTGGACCACCAGAAAGTACCAATATGTGGTGGTGGACCACCAGAAAGTACCAATATGTGGTGATGGACCGCCAGAAAGTACCAATATGTGGTGATGGACCACCAGAAAGTACCAATATGTAGTGATGGACCGCCAGAAAGTACCAGTATGTAGTGATGGACCGCCAGAAAGGACCAATATGTAGTGATGGACCACCAGAAAGGACCAATATGTAGTGATGGACCACCAGAAAGGACCAATATGTAGTGATGGACCGCCAGAAAGGACCAATATGTAGTGATGGACCGCCAGAAAGGACCAATATGTAGTGATGGACCACCAGAAAGTATCAATATGTAGTGATGGACCACCAGAAAGTACCAATATGTAGTGATGGACCGCCAGAAAGGACCAATATGTAGTGATGGACCGCCAGAAAGGACCAATATGTAGTGATGGACCACCAGAAAGTACCAATATGTAGTGATGGACCACCAGAAAGTACCAGTATGTAGTGATGGACCGCCAGAAAGTACCAGTATGTAGTGATGGACCGCCAGAAAGTACCAGTATGTAGTGATGGACCACCAGAAAGTACCAACATATAGTAACAGACCCCCAGAAAGCACCAACACATAGTGACAGACCCCCAGAAAGCACCAACACATAGTGACAGACCCCCAGAAAGTCTCCCTACCCCTTAAACAAAAAATAAACCCGCCATTGTATTCATTACAATCAAATTCCACCGACACGAAACAAAAAAAATTAATCACACTAGAATTAGGAAAAAAAAACAGAAAATGCCTGAGAGCGCAACACTGTCTCAAAACATAAACCCTTTTTTAACTTAATGAAATTGGGGGGTTTTGGGGGGCTGGAAAAAAAGGGGGGGGGAGGAGAGTTAGGTAGTGTGTAGGGGGGGGGGGAAGATGGTAGGGGTAAACTGGTCTTTTTCAGAGAAAGGGGGGAGGGGGGAGGGGGGGAGAGTTGTTGTTTGTGGTCGTGGGATATTTTTCAGAGTTTATCCAATTTGAGGATAATATATTTGTAAATTTTTTTATCCTGCAAAATATTTCCTGATGAAAAAATTTAACTTTGATGAAATTTTGATGAAATATATATATATATATATATATATATATATATATATATATATATATATATATATATATATATATAATCCTTTTGTGATTATATGATATATTATTTATGGTGTACATTATACTCTACAATGATATTATACATTAAATAGTGATATTATGCCTTATACAATGATATTTTGCATTATATATTGATATTATGCCGTATACAATGATATTATGCATTAGTGTATTATACATTATACAATAATATACATTATACAATAATATACATTATACAATAATATACATTATACACTATTAGTATTATACAAGTATTATACAGTGATAAACATATACTATGATATTATTCATAATATAATGATATACATAATATAATTTATGGCTATAATGATGTACTTTACAGTGATATTATACATAATCATACGATATTATTACGAGATCATACATTGTATAATTTGTGATTACAATCATATTATACATTATATATATATTGTATAATGCATTAGTATAATTATCAGTGACAGACTATAAAAAAACCTTCTTCTAGTATAAATGAATAAAATGCTTGAAATATTGAAAACTATGTTCATTATTAATTAAGTTAATTTTCAGTAAGTTAATTATTGTTAACTAAGTTAACTCGTGTAAAGTAAGTTCATTTTAAATGATCAATAATGCTATGACTTTAAAATTGTATATTTTTCATGCTGTAAACACTTGGAGTTAAAATCAAAAAACATATTCAGTTCTCTCTCTTGATAGTGAGTTTACCTATATTGTAAACCTACACTGTGAGTTTCCCCTAAATTATTCATGCTGGGTGGTTGGTAGACTAGAGTCAGAGGGGTGGGGGGGGGCCTTGGTAAACCTCTCCAAGTAACCTTGGAAGTTAATTCCAACACGAAGGTAAACTATTATACAGTTTACACAGAGAAATCACAATAGCGTGATGCATCAGTGAACAAATCCACAAGGGGAAATCTTGAAAATTTTGACCATGTCGTAGCTCAGTCGATTAAGGCCGCGTCTAGGATGCTCCCGGACGTAAGTTCGAATCCTCTTCACGGCCCTTGTGGATTTGTATATTATCCAGTTTGTTTCTGTTTGCCATGTGATAGAAAATGGGAGTCCTGCAGGTGCTACTTCTCTATTTTACTGTAACTGTTGACCGCTAGGAGGAAATGTGTTCGGGTCGATCCTGTGAGTGTGAAATGTGTTCGCGTCGATCCTGTGAGTGTGAAATGTGTTCGGGTCGATCCTGTGAGTGGGAAATGTGTTCGCGTCGGTCCTGTGAGTGTGAAATGTGTTCGGGTCGATCCTGTGAGTGGGAAATGTGTTCGCGTCGATCCTGTGAGTGTGAAATGTGTTCGGGTCGATCCTGTGAGTGGGAAATGTGTTCACGTCGATCCTGTGAGTGGGAAATGCGTTCGCGTCG
The DNA here is from genome assembly GCF_040958095.1 of Procambarus clarkii. Classification (NCBI taxonomy): domain Eukaryota; kingdom Metazoa; phylum Arthropoda; class Malacostraca; order Decapoda; family Cambaridae; genus Procambarus; species Procambarus clarkii. The sequence continues at coordinate 18,496,212 of NC_091208.1, read as the reverse complement.
ATCCTGTGAGTGGGAAATGTGTTCGCGTCGATCCTGTGAGTGTGAAATGTGTTCGGGTCGATCCTGTGAGTGGGAAATGTGTTCGCGTCGATCCTGTGAGTGTGAAATGTGTTCGCGTCGATCCTGTGAGTGGGAAATGTGTTCGCGTCGATCCTGTGAGTGGGAAATGTGTTCGCGTCGATCCTGTGAGTGGGAAATGTGTTCGCGTCGATCCTGTGAGTGGGAAATGTGTTCGCGTCGATCCTGTGAGTGTTTGGGTAAGACGACTACACCAGAGGCTGTTGGATCCATTTTGGTCACATTTTATGCGATGAATAATTCACGGTTATGCATTACTGGATTTTATCAAGAACGAGTATCTCGCAGCTTGCATGGTTGGTGTTCGATCCCCTAGGGTTTGGTTGACTGGGCAACCGTTCTTTGACCCCCCTTTGTCCTCCATTTCTTCTTGTTCTCATATCCCAGCTCCTTGTCCTCATATCCCAGCTCCTTGTCCTCATACCCTAGCTCCTTGTCCTCATACCCCAGCTCCTTGTCCTCATACCCTAGCTCCTTGTCCTCATATCCCAGCTCCTTGTCCTCATATCCCAGCTCCTTGTCCTCATACCCCAGCTCCTTGTCCTCATATCCCAGCTTCTTGTCCTCATATCCCAGCTTCTTGTCCTCATACCCCAGCTCCTTGTCCTCATATCCCAGCTCCTTGTCCTCATATCCCAGCTCCTTGTCCTCATACCCCAGCTCCTTGTCCTCATACCCCAGCTCCTTGTCCTCATACCCTAGCTCCTTGTCCTCATACCCCAGCTCCTTGTCCTCATACCCCAGCTCCTTGTCCTCATATCCCAGCTCCTTGTCCTTATATCCCAGCTCCTTGTCCTCATACCCCAGCTCCTTGTCCTCATATTCCAGCTCCTTGTCCTCATATCCCAGCTCCTTGTCCTCATATCCCAGCTCCTTGTCCTCATACCCCAGCTCCTTGTCCTCATATCCCAGCTCCTTGTCCTCATATCCCAGCTCCTTGTCCTCATATCCCAGCTCCTTGTCCTCATACCCCAGCTCCTTGTCCTCATATCCCAGCTCCTTGTCCTCATATCCCAGCTCCTTGTCCTCATACCCCAGCTCCTTGTCCTCATATCCCAGCTCCTTGTCCTCATATCCCAGCTCCTTGTCCTCATACCCCAGCACCTTGTCCTCATATTCCAGCTCCTTGTCCTCATACCCCAGCACCTTGTCCTCATATCCCCTCCAAGTGCTATGTAGTCATACTGGCATTGCGCTTTCTCCTCATAATTACCTCATCATGCAGGAAATGTTGCGTAAACTGACCACCACACACAAACTCATCAACATGATTTAACTCAATTTAACCCAAATTAACAAACTTAACCACTCACATATGGCTTTCACCCAAGTAACCCCTTTAACCTAACTAACCATTACATAGAAAACGCGGGTGTTGGTGAGGTTCTATTTTTTTAAAGTTCCAAGCAGCACGGGCTATGGTGATCCCGTAGTGGACCCTCTTATTTTATCCGTCGGGGAGAGGGGGGACTATAGCGTACACAATGCTGTGTGTTATTGGGAAAAGGGCAGAAATTCCTCAGTCGCACCTTTTATACCTTGCGTTGATTTCTGGGATCAATTAACCCCGCGGCCCGGTCTCTGACTAGGTCTCCTGGTTGATGGTCCGGTCAACCAGGCTGTTGTACGCGGCTGCCCGCAGCCTGACGTATGAGTCATAGCCTGGTTGATCAGGTAAGGTCCCCCCAGCTCCGCCATAAACATGACGAAAGTAAAACGTTTCTACAACGTTCGAACAAGTTATATAATAACGAATATAAAACATTGTAACAACCTTACACACATAAATCACAATAACGTGATGCATCAAATGAACAAATCCACAAGGGCCGTGACGAGGATTCGAACCTGCGGCGTCGATTAAGGCAGCGTCTGGGATGCTCTTGGACGCAGGTTCGAACCCTCGTCACGGCCCTTGCAGTGGATTCATTGTAACAACCTTCCCTCACATCATAAAAAAACTTTACATAACCAAGACATCACAACTTTATAACATGTTGTAACAATTAAAGAACTAATAGGGGCTCCGTGACGCAGTGGGCTACGTCTTATACTCACACTTGACATCAAGTCTCAAGAAGTTGGAACTGCCGTCGCCAACGACGTTGTGGGCGTGACAGGAGTACCTCCCGGCTTGGGACCTGACGACCCTCTGCAACACCAAACTCTGGTTGCTGATGATGACTCCACTGGACAGGTTGTGGACCAGCACCTCGTTCTGTACCGGAGGGAAGGTTATCTTGAGGTTATCTTGAGATGATTTCGGGGCTTTAGTGTTCCCGTGGCCTGGTCCTCGACCAGGCCTCCACCCCCAGGAAGCAGCCCGTGACAGCTGACTAACACCCAGGTACCTATTTACTGCTAGGTAACAGGGGCATTTAGGGTGAAAGAAACTTTGCCCATTTGTTTCTGCCTCGTGCGGGAATCGAACCCGCGCCACAGAATTACGAGTCCTGCGCGCTATCCACCAGGCTACGAGGCCCCTCGTAGGAAGGAGGAAGATACCAACTGAAAAGGGAATATTTGGTTTACTAACGTGAACATTATTTTTTTTAAAGAACAACGGTATGTGAGATCATGTTATTAGGATGAACAAAGGGGGATATCATCGTGGAAAATGACAAAGAGATGTGTGAGGGGCTCAACAAGATATTTCACAAGTTCTAAGCAGCTCAACCAGAGATTCCAAGAGGTGTTGGAACTCAACCAAAGGTTTCTAGAGGTGTTGGAACTCAACCAAAGGTTTCTAGAGGTGTTGGAACTCAACCAAAGGTTTCTAGAGGTGTTGGAACTCAACCAAAGGTTTCTAGAGGTGTTGGAACTCAACCAAAGGTTTCTAGAGGTGTTGGAACTCAACCGAAGGTTTCTAGAGGTGTTGGAGCTCAACCAGAGGTTCCAAGAGGTGTTGGAGCTCAACCAAAGGCTCCATGATGTGTGAGGAGCTCAACAAGAGGCTCCAAGAGGTGTGAGGAGCTCAACAAGAAGCTCCAAGAGGTATGAGGAGCTCAACAAGAAGCTCCAAGAGGTGTGAGGAGCTCAACAAGAGACTCCAAGAGGTGTGAGGAGCTCAACAAGAGACTCCAAGAGGTGTGAGGAGCTCAACAAGAGGCTCCAAGAGGTGTGAGGAGCTCAACAAGAAGCTCCAAGAGGTGTGAGGAGCTCAACAAGAGACTCCAAGAGGTGTGAGGAGCTCAACAAGAGACTCCAAGAGGTGTGAGGAGCTCAACAAGAAGCTCCAAGAGATATGAGGAGCTCAACAAGAGACTCCAAGAGGTGTGAGGAGCTCAACAAGAGGCTCCAAGAGGTGTGAGGAGATCGACAAGAAGCTCCAAGAGATATGAGGAGCTCAACAAGAAGCTCCAAGAGGTGTGAGGAGCTCAACAAGAAGCTCCAAGAGGTGTGAGGAGCTCAACAAGAGACTCCAAGAGATATGAGGAGCTCAACAAGAGACTCCAAGAGGTGTGAGGAGCTCAACAAGAGACTCCAAGAGGTGTGAGGAGCTCAACAAGAAGCTCCAAGAGATATGAGGAGCTCAACAAGAGACTCCAAGAGATATGAGGAGCTCAACCAGAGACTCCACAAGTGTTTCAGAACAGGACCAGCTTAAAGAGACCGAGTGAGGAAGCGATAAACCTCCAGAAGCAGCATTTAAATAATAGAATAATCACTGAACAAACAAAAGATGAGACATCACAAACATCACTCAACACAACATATAAACTAAAACTGCATAAAACTCCAGGAGGACCTCGATAAGCTCCAGGTGGACCTCGATGAGCTCCAGGAGGACCTCGATGAGCTCCAGGTGGACCTCGATAAGCTCCAGGAGGACCTCGATAAGCTCCAGGTGGACCTCGATAAGCTCCAGGAGGACCTCGATAAGCTCCAGGAGGACCTCGATAAGCTCCAGGAGGACCTCGATAAGCTCCAGGTGGACCTCGATAAGCTCCAGGAGGACCTCGATAAGCTCCAGGTGGACCTCGATAAGCTCCAGATGGACCTCGATAAGCTCCAGGAGGACCTCGATAAGCTCCAGGTGGACCTCGATAAGCTCCAGGAGGACCTCGATAAGCTCCAGGTGGACCTCGATAAGCTCCAGGTGTACCTCGATAAGCTCCAGGTGTACCTCGATAAGCTCCAGGAGGACCTCGATAAGCTCCAGGAGGACCTCGATAAGCTCCAGGTGTACCTCGATAAGCTCCAGGTGGACCTCGATAAGCTCCAGGTGGACCTCGATAAGCTCCAGGTGGACCTCGATAAGCTCCAGGAGGACCTCGATAAGCTCCAGGTGTACCTCGATAAGCTCCAGGTGGACCTCGATAAGCTCCAGGTGGACCTCGATAAGCTCCAGGTGTACCTCGATAAGCTCCAGGAGGACCTCGATAAGCTCCAGGAGGACCTCGATAAGCTCCAGGAGGACCTCGATAAGCTCCAGGAGGACCTCGATAAGCTCCAGGAGGACCTCGATAAGCTCCAGGAAGACCTCGATAAGCTCCAGGAGGACCTCGATAAGCTCCAGGAGGACCTCGATAAGCTCCAGGAGGACCTCGATAAGCTCCAGGAGGACCTCGATAAGCTCCAGGAGGACCTCGATAAGCTCCAGGTGGACCTCGATAAGCTCCAGGAGGACCTCGATAAGCTCCAGGAGGACCTCGATAAGCTCCAGGAGGACCTCGATAAGCTCCAGGAGGACCTCGATAAGCTCCAGGTGGACCTCGATAAGCTCCAGGTGGACCTCGATAAGCTCCAGGTTGACCTCGATAAGCTCCAGGTGGACCTCGATAAGCTCCAGGAGGACCTCGATAATCTCCAGGTGGACCTCGATAATCTCCAGGTGGACCTCGATAAGCTCCAGGTGTACCTCGATAAGCTCCAGGTGGACCTCGATAAACTCCAGGTGTACCTCGATAAGCTCCAGGTGGACCTCGATAAGCTCCAGGAGGACCTCAATAAGCTCCAGGAGGACCTCGATAAGCTCCAGGAGGACCTCGATAAGCTCCAGGAGGACCTCGATAAGCTCCAGGAGGACCTCGATAAGCTCCAGGAGGACCTCGATAAGCTCCAGGAGGACCTCGATAAGCTCCAGGAGGACCTCGATAAGCTCCAGGAGGACCTCGATAAGCTCCAGGAGGACCTCGATAAGCTCCAGGAGGACCTCGATAAGCTCCAGGAGGACCTCGATAAGCTCCAGGAGGACCTCGATAAGCTCCAGGTGGACCTCGATAAGCTCCAGGAGGACCTCGATAAGCTCCAGGTGGACCTCGATAAGCTCCAGGTGTACCTCGATAAGCTCCAGGTGGACCTCGATAAGCTCCAGGTGGACCTCGATAATCTCCAGGTGGACCTCGATAATCTCCAGGTGGACCTCGATAAGCTCCAGGAGGACCTCGATAAGCTCCAGGTGTACCTCGATAAGCTCCAGGTGGACCTCGATGAGCTCCAGGAGGACCTCGATGAGCTCCAGGAGGACCTCGATGAGCTCCAGGTGGACCTCGATGAGCTCCAGGAGGACCTCGATGAGCTCCAGGAGGACCTCGATGAGCTCCAGGAGGACCTCGATGAGCTCCAGGAGGACCTCGATGAGCTCCAGGAGGACCTCGATGAGCTCCAGGAGGACCTCGATGAGCTCCAGGAGGACCTCGATGAGCTCCAGGAGGACCTCGATGAGCTCCAGGAGGACCTCGATGAGCTCCAGGAGGACCTCGATGAGCTCCAGGTGGACTTCGATGAGCTCCAGGTGGACCTCGATGAGCTCCAGGTGGACCTCGATGAGCTCCAGGTGGACCTCGATGAGCTCCAGGTGGACCTCGATAAGCTCCAGGAGGACCTCGATAAGCTCCAGGAGGACCTCGATAAGCTCCAGGTGGACCTCGATAATATCCAGCAGGACCTCGATAAGCTCCAGGTGGACCTCGATAAGCTCCAGGTGGACCTCGATAAGCTCCAGGTGGACCTCGATAAGCTCCAGGTTGACCTCGATAAGCTCCAGGTGGACCTCGATAAGCTCCAGGAGGACCTCGATAATCTCCAGGTGGACCTCGATAATCTCCAGGTGGACCTCGATAAGCTCCAGGTGTACCTCGATAAGCTCCAGGTGGACCTCGATAAGCTCCAGGTGTACCTCGATAAGCTCCAGGTGGACCTCGATAAGCTCCAGGAGGACCTCGATAAGCTCCAGGTGTACCTCGATAAGCTCCAGGTGGACCTCGATAAGCTCCAGGAGGACCTCGATAAGCTCCAGGTGTACCTCGATAAGCTCCAGGTGGACCTCGATAAGCTCCAGGTGTACCTCGATAAGCTCCAGGTGGACCTCGATAAGCTCCAGGAGAACCTCGATAAGCTCCAGGTGTACCTCGATAAGCTCCAGGTGGACCTCGATAAGCTCCAGGTGTACCTCGATAAGCTCCAGGTGGACCTCGATAAGCTCCAGGTGGACCTCGATAAGCTCCAGGTGGACCTCGATAAGCTCCAGGTGGACCTCGATAAGCTCCAGGAGGACCTCGATAAGCTCCAGGTGGACCTCGATAAGCTCCAGGTGGACCTCGATAAGCTCCAGGTAGACCTCGATAAGCTCCAGGTGGACCTCGATAAACTTCAGGTGGACCTCGATATGCTCCAGGAGGACCTCGATAAGCTCCAGGTGGACCTCGATAAGCTCCAGGTGGACCTCGATAAGCTCCAGGTGGACCTCGATAAACTCCAGGAGCGGGCAGAGAAATGGCTGATAGAGTTTAATTCCATTAAATGTAAGATGATGCGGATTCAAGAAGGGAGAAAGAAGATCGGGAGATATCTAATCTGTAAGGGAAAATTCAACCGTACGATTCAGAAATAAAATATTTGGTAATGGAAGCAGTTCCAACGTTGACACCAAAGTCACTCATATAAACATGATGTATCATCACCACCTTATGGGAAGCTTCTAAAAACATTAGGACGCCAAAATTCCTAAATCTTTCAAGGGAATTTACACAACCTATGTTAGACTAGTAGCGGATTATGCAGCACCCCCATGGTATCTGCACTTTACGAAGGCCAAAATAAGTTTGGCAACATGCAAATAGTAGGCATCCATCAGTCTCGGGAGACTATGGAGATGCGCTCTAGAGTGGCCTCTCCAGGGCGCATAGCCAGGGTAGGTTGATACGGGGGAGAGAAGCTGTTACCCAAGCAGCAGGTTCTCCCCCCTCTCTACGGCGCTGAAAGTCTCCAATGGAAAGGCAAGTATAAGCCACCAACACTACCACAACCACCACCACCACTACACTCACTACCCCCATCACACACCACACTCACCACCACCATCCCGCACCACCACACTCACATTATGGCGCCAAGACACGTGAGAGACCCTGGGGTTGGCCTCGATGAAGCACTCGAAGTATACATCGTCCCCTTCCTTGATGTTGGCCTCGTCCAGCGACGACCCGAAGCTGGCAGCAGCCGTCGGCAGGTCTAAGAGAAGAACCAGAGACCGTACTTCATTATCCACAAGTCTCCCCCCCTCTTAAAAAACAACAAAAAACGAGATATAATATGGATTTTGAAACAGTTTCTAACATTACAATTTTCAAACATGCTTCTTGGCCTTCAGATAGACGTTTTTGGGCGGTGTGAAAAAAATTCTGGGTTTTAGGAAAACGTTTTGTCATTTGCTTCAGATGTGCACTCAGAATGATATCGCTTCAGATGTGCACTTAGAATGATATCGCTTCAGATGTGCACTCAGAATGATATCGCTTCAGATGTGCACTCAGAATGATATCGCTTCAGATGTGCACTCAGAATGATATCGCTTCAGATGTGCACTCAGAATGATATCGCTTCAGATGTGCACTCAGAATGATATCGCTTCAGATGTGCACTCAGAATGATATCGCTTCAGATGTGCACTCAGAATGATATCGCTTCAGATGTGCACTCAGAATGATATCGCTTCAGATGTGCACTCAGAATGATATCGCTTCAGATGTGCACTCAGAATGATATCGCTTCAGATGTGCACTCAGAATGATATCGCTTCAGATGTGCACTCAGAATGATATCGCTTCAGATGTGCACTCAGAATGATATCGCTTCAGATGTGAAATAAATAAAAGAGAAATAGTAAAATATTTTAATGAATTATATTAAAAAATAAAAGATAGACATATATGCAACATATGTAAATTAATATGGTTTTTTTAAGTAATTTAATATATCTATCAGAGACAATGTGTTGCCTACGTTACTGGCTGAAAATAAGTGGAACTCAGGTTCATTTCCCGGGTAGTTCAGAAGCGATTGGGCACGTTGCGTTTCACCTAGCAGTGAAATAGACATAACCCGCGCGACCTAGATGTTAAAATGATCTGAGCGCTTTCGTAATTTAAAATTTTAATTTAAAAAAAAAAGGGCGTTAAATTACGAGCGGGCTTTGATTCAGTTCATTTCATCCTATTTTTTGGATACTTACACATAAGTGAATAAGTGGTTACCTTTACCTTATAAGTGAAATGAAAAGTGAATCACTTTTTTCTGTGCCTTTTCTTGCTTATAATGTCAAACAAACACCTTTTTTTTTCTTAAGGAGACAAAATGCGAACAAGAACAGTTGAGTTGATCACTTGGTAATTGTTGTACGCTCGACCAGATCATCATGGTGTCAACGTTAACACTATGTATTTTGTACTTTGTGGCAGGTCAGGGGAACAGGTTCTGGTGGCCCAGTCTGGTTCACGGGGTAACGCTGCACTGTTTCCGGGTAGTCTGATGTAGGTGGCCTTCTGGTAAGGACGTTTTGAAGGTGGTGTATGGATAATGTGTTAGAAGGAATGGCTGGAGTTATTCTTGCCTGTGTGTGTGTGTGTGTGTGTGTGTGTGTGTGTGTGTGTGTGTGTGTGTGTGTGTGTGTGTGTGTGTGTGTGTGTTTGTGTGTGTTTGTGTGTGTGTATGTGTGTGTGTGTGTGTGTACTCACCTAGTTGTACTCACCTAGTTGTGCTTGCGTGGGTTCAGCTCTGGCTCTTTGGTCCCGCCTCTCAACCGTAGAACACAACTGTGTGTGTGTGTGTGTGTGTGTGTGTGTGTGTGTGTGTGTGTGTGTGTGTGTGTGTGTGAGTGTGTGTATGCGTGCGTGCGTGCGTGCGTGCGTGCGTGCGTGCGTGCGTGCTTGTCAGTATGCGTATGCGAACGCACAAGTTTGTCCACCCCTCTCATACGAAACTCTCAACCCCAGCAAAGTCAATATCGAGTCTCTTTTGCCCAATTGATCTTAAAAGATTCTCCTAAATCCTATTCCACATCGACGAAAATTGGATCCGAAACCTTAATGCTGAGAGAAAAACATCTCGTGTGACCTTGGAGCTGGCGCTCAAGGCCTCGCTTGCTGCTGAGAGAAAAACATCTCGTGTGACCTTGGAGCTGGCGCTCAAGGCCTCGCTTGCTTCCGCTTTATTGAAAAATAAAACACTACCGTTAATAAAACTTTTCTATATTTCCTCCAAACACACTGCTTATTATACTCTCTATGTCGTTCTTAGCTACCTGTTCTCCATTGTGCAGCGGACAGCACGCTGGACTTGTGATCCTGTGGTCCTGGGTTCGATCCAAGGCGCCGGCGAGAAACAATGGGCAGAGTTTCTTTCACCCTATGCCCCTGTTACCTAGCAATAGGTACCTGGGTGTTAGTCAGCTGTCACGGGCTGCTTCCTGGGGGTGGAGGCCTGGTCGAGGACCGGGCCGCGGGGACACTAAAAAGCCCCGAAATCATCTTAAGATAACCTCAAGATTGTATCATGTATTATATTCGAATATCATGTATTCGAATTCGGCTATCACTTCCTTTTGTCCGGTCGTGATGGTCAAGTGGATTAAGGCATCCTGTACATACCAGTTGCGTTGCTCCTGGCAGTATGGGTTCGAGTCACTTCTGGGGTGTGAGTTTTCAGTTGCATATAGTCCTGGGGACCATTCAGGCTTGTTCGCATTTGTGTTCCTCACGTGTGCCCCAAAGAATGAGGTGATTTGATAAAATGCTATGCCCAAGATTACCCTCCGAGTGCCGGCGGGGAAGTGGTTCAAATAGCTTCAGCTATCACTTCCTTATGTCCGGTCGTGATGGTCAAGCGGATTAAGGCGTCCTGTAGTTACCAATTTTGGGGTGTGAGTTTTCAGTCATATATATATATATATATATATATATATATATATATATATATATATATATATATATGTATATATATATATATATATATATATATATATATATATATATATATATATATATATATATATATATATATAATATCAATGTTATTTACATCTACGCGATAATTTCCTGGAGAAGATTCATCTGAATGGGAATGAGGAAGAGTTACAGATTCGATTAAAACTAACAGATTCATTTCAGGGGAATTGGATTGCAATCAGTGAGGGCCAATAGAGAACTGAGCCGTAATGTGGGTGGCATTCAACCCTGCCAGGTCTGGCACTCTTGACATTGTCAGAGGGCGATCTAGCTCCCTGGCACTCCTGAAGTTGTTGCCCAATCACTTTGTGCTGGACGGTGTAGAGCGACGAGGGTCTCGCTTCATGCTGGTCGGAGTTCAATCCCCCGACTGTCTACAAGTGGTTGGGCACCATTCCTTTCCCCCCGTCCCATCCCACGATAATTCGATGTATTTTGGGAAATAGACTTGTGAGAAGTGCGATATATTGTATTAGTTTTGTGTATAAACAAGTCTAAAATGCATTTGGCTACATCAGTATTTTATTTCTGCAAAAGTCTTTTCAACAAAGTCTTTTATGTTTTATGCATAAAAAAAGACTTTTTTTTGTCTTAGCAAAAAAAAAAAAAAAAGTCTTTTCCATAAAGATATTCAAAGAAGACTCCTTGACCGGAGGCTATTAATGATAACTAAAAACTAATGATAACTAATGATAACTATAAGTTAACGATAACTAATTTTTCTTCCTGATAACACAAAGATCACAAAAGAACAACACAGAACTAGACGATAAAACCGCAGGGGAAAGAAAATGCTAAACCACAAATAAATTGTCCATTTATAATTAAATTAAATAACCGAAATGAAAAATTTTGCATCTTCAAACAAATAAATAAAAAAAAAATATGAAGATCTGATAAATGTAAAAAAAAAAAAACTGAAAATTGTAAAAAAAGTGTTTCGTATGTAAACAGTGAAACAGAACATATATATACATTTACACTGAGAGGAGATATTTACAATTATTTAAGAGACATTTACAATTTAGGTAAATGGGGGGAAATTTGAATCAAGAAAACCCGTGTAATAATAATAGATAATAGACACACAATTAGGTTGCTAATAGATACTAGACACAGCAAGATGTTGATGATAGATAAATAGACACCAAATAGACCGTACAACTGCCGACAACCCATCATAGGAAAGTCGCTGAGAGGATACGAATTACTTAAAGAAATGGGTACTCAGGAAATAGTACTTGGGATAATGGGTGCTGAGAAATGGGTTACAAAAGAACACTTATAAGGGGGAAGTTACAGTGCCTGTTTAAGGAAGTGACAGTGCCCGTCGAAGGAAGTGACAGTGCCCGTCGAAGGAAGTTACAGTGCCCGTCGAAGGAAGTTACAGTGCCCGTCGAAGGAAGTGACAGTGCCCGTCGAAGGAAGTGACAGTGCCCGTCGAAGGAAGTTACAGTGCCCGTCGAAGGAAGTTACAGTGCCCGTCGAAGGAAGTTACAGTGCCCGTCGAAGGAAGTGACAGTGCCTGTCGAAGGAAGTTACAGTGCCCGTCGAAGGAAGTTACAGTGCCCGTCGAAGGAAGTGACAGTGCCTGTCGAAGGAAGTTACAGTGCCCGTCGAAGGAAGTGACAGTGCCTGTCGAAGGAAGTTACAGTGCCCGTCGAAGGAAGTGACAGTGCCTGTCGAAGGAAGTTACAGTGCCCGTCGAAGGAAGTTACAGTGCCCGTCGAAGGAAGTTACAGTGCCCGTCGAAGGAAGTTACAGTGCCTGTCGAAGGAAGTTACAGTGCCCGTCGAAGGAAGTGACAGTGCCTGTCGAAGGAAGTTACAGTGCCCGTCGAAGGAAGTGACAGTGCCTGTCGAAGGAAGTTACAGTGCCCGTCGAAGGAAGTTACAGTGCCCGTCGAAGAAAGTTACAGTGCCCGTCGAAGGAAGTTACAGTGCCCGTCGAAGGAAGTGACAGTGCCCGTCGAAGGAAGTGACAGTGCCCGTCGAAGGAAGTGACAGTGCCCGTCGAAGAAAGTTACAGTGCCCGTCGAAGGAAGTTACAGTGCCCGTCGAAGGAACTAACAGTGCCTGTATAAGGAACTTACAGTGAACGGTGAGGTTCCAGACATCATCCATGGTGGCGTGAGCTGCTCTGGTCTCAGCCAGGCATCGTAGAGTAGTGCCGTGGTCTTCAGGTCTCGGAGTAAAGACCAAAGTGCTGGTAGTGACGTTTCCGTCCGCTGAGGTCTGAAACAGGTGCAAGAGACGGGGTGGTGTGGGTAGTGGTGACGTGTTAGTGGGCTGGTAGTGGTGGTAGTAGTGGTGGTTGGTGGTTGACTGGGGAGGGGGGGGGGGTGGTAAATAATGTGGGGTGAGGTGGTTTTAAATGGTGATTTAGGATCACTGCTAATTACACCAATTAACAAATTATCAGGTTTTAATCGACATATTCTGTCAAACACTGATATTTTTCCCCGCCAACCACTGATATTTTCCCCCGCCAAACACTGATATTTTTTCTATCGAGCCCTAAAATTTCCCCTATGTACTGATATTCCTCCTATACCGTACTGGTGAGAGGGATATACGATATATCGATGGTGAGAGGCCTATATGATATATCGCAGGTGATAGGCCTATACGATATATCGCAGGTGATAGGCCTATATATAACTAGGCCTCTCTAGGGTAAGTTTTCATGGTCACTTGGTCAATCTCATTCATAGGATCATTGTTATCAAAGGACTTTATTAATTTTTGAAATGTCTGATTGATGCGTCTTACTAAATTAGCTAAGGAAATATACATATCTTTATGTATAATTAACGTACACATACACACACACACATATCGGGGCCCCGGTGGCTGAATGGACAACACGCTGGATACGTAGTCCTGTGGTCCGGGGTTCGATTCCCAGCGCCGGCGGGAAACAAAAATGGGCAGAGTTTCTCTCACTTTGATGTCCCCTGTTACCGAGCAGTAAATAGGTACCTGGGAGTTAGACAGCTGGTACGGGCTGCTTCCTGTGTGTGTGTGTGTGTGTGTGTGTGTGTGTGTGTGTGTGTGTGTGTGTGTGTGTGTGTGTGAAGAAAAATCACCAGTGTCACTACTCTCAATTACCGACCAAATTCTTGAGTCAATAAGACTAAACATCGACGCATAATTTAACTGTCATAGTTTACTGTTGACCAGACCACACACTAGAAGGTGAAGGGACGACGACGTTTCGGTCCGTCCTGGACCATTCTCCAGTCGATTCTCCGTCCTGGACCATTCTCCAGTCGATTCTCCGTCCTGGACCATTCTCAAGTCGATTCTCCGTCCTGGACCATTCTCAAGTCGATTCTCCGTCCTGGACCATTCTCCGTCCTGGACCATTCTCCAGTCGATTCTCCGTCCTGGACCATTCTCCAGTCGATTCTCCGTCCTGGACCATTCTCAAGTCACAATCGACTTGAGAATGGTCGATTCTGTTGTTAATCACTTGCTAAACCTCACTATTAAATGACATCGGTCTCTGCATGAATTCATGAGGAGCAGTGTTATTGCAATGGATATTACATATGTTTTTGTCCATGCTTTTGCACTATCCACTCCTGACTAAGCTTAGGGTACTTTGTTTCTCAAGCGCCATTAAACGGCTGATAAGGGCTGATAAACTCCTTCAAGAACGGAGTCTGAAAGCAGTCTTTAATACAACAGAATCTGAGTGATTCAGTTGGTGCCAGGATTCTGTGCCTGATTTGTTGATTATCGACTTCAACAATTTGCATTCTAAATTTTACATATACAAGTGAGGAAATGCAGACTGCTACGAATCTCATTAACCATCTTGCAGCATCATCGACCTGGGAGATGCAATAGCAGGTTATATCTTTGGCAGAAATGGTTATATCTTTGGCAGAAATGGTTATATCTTTGGCAGAAATGGTTATATCTTTGGCAGAAGTGGTTATATCTTTGGCAGAAATGGTTATATCTTTGGCAGAAATGGTTATATCTTTGGCAGAAGTGGTTATATCTTTGGCAGAAATGGTTATATCTTTGGCAGAAATGGTTATATCTTTGGCAGAAATGGTTATGTCTTTGGCAGAAATGGTTATATCTTTGGCAGAAATGGTTATATCTTTGACAGAAAAGGTTATATCTTTGCCAGAAATAGTTATATCTTGCAGAAATGGTTATATTTTTGGCAGAAATAGTTATATCTTTGGGGAGACATCTCCCGTCACGCAGGGTGCAGTCGCACCTCCACAGATCTCCAGTATCAGCTCTTGATACTGGTAATGGCTCAAAAGGGCCACCACTTACGGGGCTATTCATGCCCGTGCCACCTTTTGGGTGGCTTAATCTTCATCAATCAATGTGCAGGCGAGGAGTCACAACAACGTGGCTGAAGTATGTTGACCAGACCACACGCTAGAAGTTGAAGGGACGACGACGTTTCGGTCCGTCCTGGACCATTCTCAAGTCGATTTCATCAATCTTATATCTTTGGCAGACAACAATACTCAGGGGATGATGACAGACAGCATGAGGCAGCATCTCTGATAAGCATAAGGGGCCTCGTAGCTTGGTGGATAGCGCGCAGGATTCGTAATTCTGTGGCGCGGGTTCGATTCCCGCACAAGGCAGAAACAAATGGGCAAAGTTTCTTTCACCCTGAATGCCCCTGTTACCTAGCAGTAAATAGGTACCTGGGAGTTAGTCACGGGCTGCTTCCTGGGGGTGGAGGCCTGGTCGAGGACCGGGCCGCGGGGACACTAAAAAAAAGCCCCGAAATCATCTCAAGATAACCTCAAGATAGCATGAGCGGAAATAATCTACTGTTCCTTGAAGTTAATGTCATCTTTTTTTCCCTTCTCGACAGCAGGGATAGCAAAATCTTGTATGGATTACGGGCTATTCATGCCCATACCACCTCTTGGGTGGCTTAATCTTCATCATCTTGTATGGATTTCCTCCCAATCCTTCAAGAAGATTGATCTTTAATTTTAATCTGCTTGTATTGATCAGTACGTCTAGATCATCAACACAGGGAAGATGTTGGTGATCTCACTGCTAAATATAATGTTTCCAAGACCTGCCAGAACTTTATTGACAACCCCAAGACGGCAGCTATAACACAAGGCGCTCAACCCTCACCAACCTAATGCTAGATGTGTCAGTCTTAAGATACGCGCAGAATCACATCAAACAACCATTGAATGGCTCTGGTACACAGCTGGTACCTCCTTAAGCCAGACACCAATTGAGGAAAGATGTGGGATACCGACTCTAAGCTTCCAATAACCTCTTGTTTCATCAATAAAAATGAGACAGAAAGAACAGAGGAAGAGAGAGAGAGAGAGAGAGAGAGAGAGAGAGAGATACGAAGACTAAAGAATTAATAATTCCAAATGTTTACGTGACAAATGAGAAATATAATTGATTTTGATTGTGCGCTAGTACAATCATCCCTTAGTAGCAGACTATTTCAACCACCACCACCAACCCGCCACCCACCTAAACCACTCGAAATATAATCAACCAGCCTCCACCACACCAACCTTGCCTACACCATAAAGTGTCTTCCCTCGACGTAAATCCACTTAGATCCGCTTCTGAAATTCCTACACTGTTGGTGCGGGGACTAAGGCTGTATAAATGGTTCCGCCCGAGGACGGAGCGGATAATTTC
The DNA here is from genome assembly GCF_040958095.1 of Procambarus clarkii. Lineage (NCBI taxonomy): Eukaryota > Metazoa > Arthropoda > Malacostraca > Decapoda > Cambaridae > Procambarus > Procambarus clarkii. Next base: position 18,480,239 of record NC_091208.1, on the reverse strand, counting down.
ACTGCACACTTTATGGATGTAATATCCTTGTTGCCTCTCTTTACTGTGTGTGGGGAAAGGCGTTATGTAAACATACACTCACACAGGGAGGGGGAGACATGATCACTACCTACAAAATCCTTAGGGGAATTGACAGGGGTAGACAAGGATAAACTATTCAACACTGGCGGTACTCGAACAAGGGGACACAGGTGGAAACTGAGTACCCACATGAGCCACAGGGACGTTAGAAAGAACTTTTTTCAGTGTCAGAGTAGTTAACAGGTGGAATGCGCTAGGAAGTGATGTGGTGGAGGCTGACTCCATACACAGTTTCAAATGTAGATATCATAGAGCCCAGTAGGCTCAGGAATCTGTACACCAGTAGATTGACTGTTGAGAGGCGGGACCAAAGAGCCAAAGCTCAACCCCCAGCAAGCACAACTGAGTTGAAACACACTTGTTTCCTCGTACGAAGACCCTTTCGTGAATCTTAATTACACTACAACAGTTGATATTATATTTTCTTCACGATAATTTCTGCTTTCGCAGCGTACATGATAATGAGGTTTACCACCATCCTGGTACCCATGTTTGGACTCCCACGGTTTACATCTTCCTTGGTATCCCTTTCTGCACTTTCTATAGTCCAGGTATTCCCTCCGGGACTATACAATGGTTTACCCTTCCCTGGACCCTTTAATGGTTTACCCTTCCCTTGAAACCCTTCCTGAACTCTTCAATGGTTTACCTTTTCCTGGAACCCCTTCCTGGACCCCTTCAATGGTTTACCCTTCCCTGGAAACCCTTCCTGGACCCTTTAATGGTTTACCCTTCCCTGGAACCCCTTCCTGGTCCCTTTAATGGTTTACCTTTCCCTGGAAACCCTTCCTGGACCCCTTCAATGGTTTACCCTTCCCTGAAAACCTTTCCTGAACCCTTCAATGGTTTACCCTTCCCTGGAACCCCCTCCTGGACGCTCTTCTCCAGTTTACCTCTCCCCTGAGGCTTCACGTCAGGGTTTACCCTCCCAGCATCCATCACTTCGTCTCGTTTTTGGAATTTACATAATGTAGGAACTTTCTATTAAGTTTTGTTTGACGTTTTTAACCTTATGAACACAAGGATGTTTTCGTTTTCTTTATCAACCTTATATGGACCTGTTGATGCCGTTTTCTTTGTCAACCTTATGGACTTGTTGATGTCGTTTTCTTCTCGAGCGACACACACACACACACACACACACACACACACACACACACACACACACACACACACACACACACACACACACACACACATACACACACACACACAGGCCTCGGGGCCTCGTAGCCTGGTGGATAGCGCGCAGGATTCGTAATTCTGTGGCGCGGGTTCAATTCCCGCACGAGGCAGAAACAAATGGGCAAAGTTTCTTTCACCCTAAGTGCCCCTGTTACCTAGCAGTAAATAGGTACCTGGGAGTTAGTCAGCTGTCACGGGCTGCTTCCTGGGGTGTGTGTGTGGTGTGGAAAAAAAAAAAAAAAAAAAGTAGTAAACAGTTGATTGACAGTTGAGAGGCGGGCCGAAAGAGCAAAGCTCAACCCCCGCAAAAACACAACTAGTAAACACACACACACACACACACACACACACACACACACACACACATACACACACACACACACACACACACACACACACACACACACACACACACACCCACACACACACACACACACACACACACACACACACACACATACACACACACACACACACACACACACACACACACACACATATGATAGAGCCCAATAGGCTCAAGAACCTGTACACCTGTTGATTGACGGTTGAGAGGCGGGACCAAAGAGCCAGAGCTCAACCCCCGCAAGCACAACCAGGTGAGTACACACACACACACACACACACACACACACACACACACACACACACACACACACACACACACACACACACACACACACACACGGCCGAGCGAACAACACTCGGGAGTTGTGCTCCAAAGGGCCCGGGTTTGATTCCCGGCCGAAGCAGAAACAAATGAACAGTTTATTTCACCTGATGCACCTGTTCACTAAGCAGTAACTACATATACCTGGAAGTTAAAAAGTTGCTACAGACTGCAGCTTGGGGATATGTGTGCGATTATGTGCATTAGAGACATATATATGTAGTAGATATGATAAAGGAAAGCATGTTAGGAATCAGTGCATTAGACAACCGACGGTTAGAAAGGCGGAGCCCAAGAGCTAATAGCTCGATCCCGCAAACACAACATCTTGAGTTTCGATCTCGATTTCGATTTCGGGGCTTAGCGTCCCCGCGGCCTGGTCCTCGACCAGGCCTCCTTTTTGTTACACAACCCCCAGGAAGCAGCCCGTAGCAGCTGTCTAACTCCCAGGTACCTATTCACTGCTAGATGAACAGACGCATCAGGATGACAGAAACTCTGCCCATTTGTTTCCGCCTCCGCCGGGAATCGAACCCGGAACCTTAGGACTTCGAAACCCGAACGCTGTCCACTCAGCCATCAGGCCCCCTATGCCTGATCTACATTCGTGGGATGACCCAGCCTCCAGTTACGCTGGGAACTATAAGGCCTAGTTGTTCGTGGAGTCTAGTGACGTAGTTCACGAAGGAATAGAGTTGAATGGGTGATTAGTGTCCGAACGAGGTGGTTCAGAACACCCCCCCCCCACCTTGTGTTAATGGTCAGGGTTAGTAATCATTGATCTGTTTACATCTGGAGCGTTATTAACTACACGTCAAGATGGCGCCGGGAGAGAGAGAGAGAGAGAGAGAGAGAGAGAGAGAGAGAGAGAGAGAGAGAGAGAGAGAGAGAGAGAGAGAGAGACAGAGAGAGAGTATTGCTACATATACTCCACGACAGACTGATCACTCCACTTTGCTACATATACGCCAGGCAAGCCATGACTGTCATGCCAGTCAAATGACATGGCCGCCACTCTCTTCCTCACAAGCATTCCAGTGAATTCCTGTACCGCCACGGCTGACTGTTTTGGTCAGGCGAGGCACACTGTATCACCTTCTCCAAGGGTTTACCGCCAGCCTGAGTCTTACTGGAATTCTTAAACAGTCACACTCTTCCATCTCAAGGGGTTGATCACTTAGCCTTGAGTGGACAAGGTTCCCTGCATGTTTCTCTCGTCCAACCACTTGGACTGGACGGTAGAGCGACGGTCACGCTTCATGCAGGTCGGCGTTCAATCCCCGACCGTCCACATGTGGTTTGGGGCACCATTCCTTTCCCCCCGTCCCATCCCAAATACTTATCCTGATCCCTTCCCAGTGCAATATAGTCGTAATGGCTTGGCGCTTTCCTCCTGATAGTTTCCTTCCTTCCTTCTTAGCTATACGCTAAGAACAGAGCAGTGGGAGGCAGAGGTAATTCTCAAAGGGGGTCAGGATCTATCTTGAGATGATCTTGAGATGATTTCGGGGCTTTAGTGTCCCCGCGGCCCGGTCCTCGACCAGGCCTCCACCCCCAGGAAGCAGCCCGTGACAGCTGACTAACACCCAGGTACCTATTTTACTGCTAGGTAACAGGGGCATAGGGTGAAAGAAACTCTGCCCATTGTTTCTCGCCGGCGCCTGGGATCGAACCCAGGACCACAGGATCACAAGTCCCGCGTGCTGTCCGCTCGGCCGACCGGATAACTAATGCTGCCTAGCCATTTGGACGCTCGGGGATTGAGCGCCGATCTGCATGAAGCGAGAAAAGAGTCTAACGTGTTGTAGTGTAGTTCTGCGTCCTCGCCTCATAACAGAGGGGATCCCCGGGTTTATTTCCCGTGCAGGACAGAAATAGATGGCCATGTTGTCTTTCACCCTAATGCTTCTGTTCACCTAACCGTGAAATAAGTGCCTAGGAGCTAGGCAATTGTTGTGAGGGTTGCAGGCTGGGGAAGGTAGGAAGGGAGATCTTACACCTGATGCCACTGTTCACCTAGCAGTAAAATAAGGAGTTTGGCCTCGATAAGCTTCCTATGCTCGACAAAGAGAAATAAGTTCAATTCCCCCCTAATATTTACCTGAATTTACCTGAGGGGCACTAACACTTTAGCGGCCTCGACGAGGACAGAAAGCCGCCGGCTTGTCTCAAGGCCTCAACCCTTGCAAGAAGCCTTCCCCTTCTTGCCACAAGAAGGCTTGAGTTTCCTCAATACATAATTTTCACTAATACATGCACGGATGAATGTCTTCACTGCACATACTCCAGTGTAGATACCATTCTCACATTCACTCGACCCTTCACTCCAAATATGTTGACCAGACCACACACTAGAAGGTGAAGGGACGACGATGTTTCGGTCCGTCCTGGACCATTCTCAAGTCGATTGAAGAAAATCGACTTGAGAATGGTCCAGGACGGACCGAAACGTCGTCGTCCCTTCACCTTCTAGTGTGTGTGGTCTGGTCAACATACTTTAACCACGTTATTGTGACTCATCGCCTGTGTATATTTCTTGATGACTATTGACAAAAATACTTTATTAGCATCTCGCACCACAATGTCAATAATGAAGATAATATATAGATAACATTTAATTTTGATCACGATGGGATTCAAAGACTTTTATTGGCAATATTTTCTGTTGACCGCACTCATTATTGCCAACTTTTCTATAATGACGATTTTCTCTAGTGACAACACATCATACGCGAAAGGAGGAGGAGGGGAGAGGAGGGGAGGGGGAGAGGACACATGTTTCTCTTCCACCACTAACCGTGTGTCGTGTATACATGAGTCGTGAATATGTGCCCCAAATCACATGTATTTTACCTACATAGTCTCTTTAACAATACTCTCAATAAATGATGAAATATATATTTCAAAGCTAAATAACAAATTATTTTTGTTAATTTGGTGCCTCTTTTCGGCCAAAAACGGTATTTGGAGTTTGTAATTTATAAACAGAATATAACACATGTTTCGTTGAGTACAGGTGTTACCCTAGTCTCTTGTTTCAACC
>NC_091208.1:18457760-18470260 GCF_040958095.1 Procambarus clarkii | reverse complement strand
ACTCCTATATCTATACCAAGGGTCCTATATCCATACGAAGACTCCTATATCTATACCAAGGGTCCTATATCCATACCATGGTAAGTACAGGCTTAAGAAGGCACATCCAGGAAAACGGAAAATATAGCCATGACAAATTATAATATAATATACTCGCATATTGGGGGGTTGAGTAGCAGGTTACCTTGTGCTTCTGTTCACCCAACACTAAATAGGTATCCAGTGAGTTCGGCCACTGCTGTAGGTTGTTTTCTAGGGAAAGACCGAATGGGGACCTATTGTGGCCTCACTAGGGACCTGGGTCTCCTAGTTACGACCCTTTCTCCTAAAATAATAGTACTTAAATCAGTTATTTAGTACATCATACTAGCATGTGCTGTTATAGACCCTGGTAAGTACACTTTTGTACTATTAATCTTATAGTCCTGGGAGGAAATAAACATTAAAACCGAATTTAAACATTTCTTGGCCTAGTGCAGCACATATATGCATTAAATTAGGCCTAAGATAGCGGGGTGTATTAGGGCCTAGGATAGCTTCGATAGGCTTAAGCTCTTTAGGCACATTTCCGATTTTCTAGAATGGCATTTTAGGCTAATTTTATAATAAAAATCGGGATTTTTTTTTTTGTGGGTCTAAAAACAGTCCATTTTTGTACGTTTGACCAAATACTTACGACAAGTACAATAATTTTAGGAGGCTTCAATGTTTACATATTGAGAAATTTTGTAAATTTTGTAAATTTTTGTATTTTGTAATTTTGTTAAGATATTTTGCAATTAGTGTTCCTCTTGATTGTTATGGCATGCATCCCGCAAGCAACTGATGATATTGCAAATCATAGGTCAGAGAATCATCCCCAATAAATGGGTTGATATGTCCTCTCCAACCCGTTCTCGCACTTTCGTATAGTCAATATTGACTTATTATATACGTGCATATGTGACATACTAATTTATTGTGAATATTTTAGTTTACCTTGAAAAGCTTCATAGAAAACACCGACCTTACCTAACCTTCTTAGTATGTTAAGATAAGCATCTTATTGCTTCATAATTACAATTATTACTAAACCTATTATAGGTTAAGTAATATTAACCTAATAATAATAATAATAATAATAATAATAATAATAATAATAATAACCTATTATAGGTTAAGTAATAATTGTAATTACGAAGCAATAAGATGCTTATCTTAACATACTAAGAAGGTTAGGTAAGGTCGGTGTTTTCTATGAAGCTTTTCAAGGTAAACTAAAATATTCACAATAAATTAGTATGTCATATATTCACTTATTTAATAAGTCAATATTGACTGTAAGAAAGTGCGCGAACGAGTTGTCCTCTCAGACCCACACGTGACGACGTTTCGCTCGGTGGTGCACAATACCTTTGACCATGGACCGAAACATCAGCACTTAAACATGTATGTATCATGTATCATAGGGATACATATCTCAGCCATGGTACAGGGGGGTGTAATCCTCCATTACCCCCTATTTTATTGACATATCTCCACACGAGTGGATCAAAAATAGCATAAAACTGAGCGTCATAGAGTGTGGGAATCTACCCCAATAATTGGCTAAGTTTGTCATTAAAAGTCATTACCATTTTTTGTTTTACTTAAGGATTTAGTCGATAACTTCGATAACTTCAAGAGACAATGTACTTACCCAAGCTTTGGTGTGGTCTTATCTTAAATCCCCTTCTGCACAAGTTTGGCGAAATTTTACACTTGAAACTTTGTACTATCATTAAGACTTTTTAGTGCTCACAAGACTGAGTCTAAATAGTGATCATAAAATTAAATAATAAATTAATAGTAACATATCAATGAGAGAATCTACTTTGGCTCCTCTGGATTTTTTCATTTATATTACGATAATGGGATTTATATGTGTTTTGAAAGAGGAGTGTGAGAGGTCTCCCATGTTGACTGAACATCCACGGTAGTGTGGCATAGTTTCTATGGCGTCACAGAACCTGTTGTGTAGTCAGCTGGTGAAGCATACGAAGCAGCTACATCTTTCCCCACACGGGTTCTGTCATTTTAGACTTTATTGTGGATGTTACGAGGGTTGAAATTCCCTTTTGTGTAGCTTAGATACAGGACGCACTTAGATCGATCTGTCATGTGGCGCAGTGAGATCGATCAGTCGCAGTGAGATCGATCAGTCACATGGTGCAGTGAGATCGATCAGTCACATGGCGCAGTGAGATCGATCAGACACATGGCGCAGTGAGATCGATCTGTCACATGGCGCAGTGAGATCGATCAGTCACATGGCGCAGTGAGATCGATCAGACACATGGCGCAGTGAAATCGATCAGACACATGGCGCAGTGAGATCGATCAGACACATGGCGCAGTGAGATCGATCTGTCACATGGCGCAGTGAGATCGATCAGTCACATGACGTACTGAGATCAGTAAGTCATAAGACAATCTGTATTTCGTCTTCCTGTCAGCCACTCCAGAAACTTAGGTCTCTCTTCAAGACAATGTTGTTTTACCAAACTTTCTTTATCTGAGTAACTAAATTCATTCTGACTCTTCTGTCTGTCTGTCTCTCTCTCTCTCTCTCTCTCTCTCTCTCTCTCTCTCTCTCTCTCTCTCTCTCTCTCTCTCTCTCTCTCTCTCTCTCTCTCTCACTTACCTCCATGGGCGATGCATGTAAGGACCAACATATCCCCCTCCTGGTAGGGTCCCGCCACACTGGTTACGGTCAGTTGTGGGTCGCCCACAACGCCCGCTATCACACTCACACTCTCTGGAGGCACTGTGGCAGGAGGGGAAGCAGTCATTATTGTGTGGCGTAAAAGGGGAAGGTATTACCGAGCAAAGAGGCATTTTACTGGGTGGTATTTGAAGGCATTATACTGTGGCGTGTGGTGTGGGTAGGCATTACTGTGGTGTGGGTAGGCATTACTGTGGTGTGGGTAGGCATTACTGTGAGGAAAAAGCAGGAAGCAGCTTTGTGGGTGGGGGAAAATATATATTATTGTGGGGAAAAAGCTTTATTGTGGGGGGTAAAGTGTTTAAAAACAAACCACTGACTATTCCCCTTGTGATTCCGATGCAACATATCGAAGCACGTATTTCGAGAAACGGAGTGTGCCGCGGGCAAGAGGAGGAGGAACCGGGTTTCCCCAGAAGCGGTAATTGAGTTACGAAAGCGCGGCCATACCACTTGAGTGATTGCTGGCGATTGGGCGGACCGAGAAGGGGTTTGACGGTCCGCTTTGTATCTGTACCGGACATAAGCCAGCCCACCGCTCAAGCAGCGAGGTATACGCTCCAGCGAAATATTTCGGTTCAGTTATGCCTTCTCTTGTAACAGGTAAAGTGAATATATATATGGTAGCAAAGGAGGGTCATTTCGCTTCTACCTTCTACCTGAGGTATATCTCCTACCTGAGGTATACCTCCTACCTGTCTTTAATTGCGCCCGAGGTGGTCATTGTAATCCGTCAGATATGTGGTCTGAATGAGAACAATAACGCTACGGCAACTTCTGGATGCAGTACAGGTTCATCTTATCTACCTTTAAGTAGACTGTGGAGCTCCTGAGAGCGTCTACCATCGCCTGCATCTACCACTCGACAACCTATACGCCTCCTCTCTAACCTGCTTCCTCTCCCAATCCTTTGAAGGACTCAATATATATATATATATATATATATATATATATATATATATATATATATATATATATATATATATATATATATATCGTATCTCACATGTTTAAAACGTAAGAGACTTTTCTTGAGAAAGTCTCCACTTGGTTAACAGAATGTATTTATATTTCATGACTGGTTACAGTCAGCAATTAAACTCATACACCTGTATGATTCGCTGTATGTTAGCGACAGGTTAATTAGCGCACGTCCCCTGAGACGCTGAAACACTTAAACCTTGAGAGGTTAATTTAATTATTCCTCTACACAGAACAAGGAGCAGGAGGCTCTTTGTAACTAGAGGAAGGAGGAAGATAGTTTTAACTAGAGGAAGGAGGAAGATAGTTTTAACTAGAACAGGAGACCATTTTAATAAGTAGAAGAAGAGAGAGTATTTTTAACTAGAAGAAGATAATTTTGTTTGTAGATAGAGGAAGAGAAAGATTTTTTCTTTTTGGACAAGTGGATGCAGGAGGAGACATTTCTATCTAGAGATAGATACATTTTCAGTACCTAAAGTAGAAAAAGAGGATTTTTGCAGAAGAGGAAGAGGATTTTTTCAATGGAAGAGTAAATCTGGTGGCAGAAGAGGGAGAAGGCGTCGTTTCGCACTAACGACAGAAGACGTTTCGCACTAACAACAGGAGAAGTCATTTTGCACTAGCCAAATATCTCATCTCATTACTCCACACCTGAGAAGTTTACTAGCCCCAGAGGACAAGGTGCTTAACCCTTGCTTAAGTAACTCAAATGTTACTTAAAGTAACTCAAATCTTGCTTAAGTAACTCAAATGCAAGACGAACATATTTCCTTCACATATTCTCGCTTTCGTACACACAAGTTTTATTGACTGTTCAATTTCCCGCTCATTAGGTCCACACCTGTCTGAGTGCCTTTCGTAGAAAAATATTGGGGGAAGAGGTCTTAAGATAAGTATTAGATGTGTGGTGGTGGTTGGGTGGGTAATTGTGGTGGTTAGTGGTGTAGATGGTGGTGGTTGAGGGTGGTGGATGTGGTTGTGGTGGTTGTGGTTATGTAGGTGGTGAGATTGTGGTGGGGGGAGAAGGGGGAGTGATTATTATTAGTTGTGGAAAAGACAGTTGTGTTGATGCTGGAGATCTATAATTATATTGGAAAGGAAACTTTTAAAATGTATTGAGAGAGAGAGAGAGAGAGAGAGAGAGAGAGAGAGAGAGAGAGAGAGAGAGAGAGAGAGAGAGAGAGAGAGAGAGAGAGAGAGAGAGAGAGAGAGAGAGAGAGAGACAGACAGACAGACAGACAGAAACAGAGAGATAGAAAGCAAAAGAGACAGTTGAAAAAGCTTTCCAATATAGATGTAATATATATGAAGATTCTAATTTTAAATGAAAATAGTGAATAAATATCTTGACGAACTGTTTTAAACTGTTTTTATGTCATCTTCATTTATACCTGTAGAGATCTGTATCGTTTTCTGTCTGTCTGTCTCTGTCTGTTCGAGGTTAGAGGTCAGACACTCGGGGCTAGCTTCACTAAATTGTTCACGGTAATAGCTGTTGCGTACATATCCAACCTTAACTGGTTGGGATATAGGCATCAATGAAAAGACTGCCACCTGACACTGTGTCAAAGCGACCCCCACGAAAAATCTTGCTGTACGATTATGACTTCTCTCTGAATTATTATTATTATTATTATTATTATTATTATTTACAGTACTATAAATATTTGTAAAAAATGTAAAAAAAATTAAAAATATTTGTTTTACATTTTTTTCCAAAGTGTTTATCTGGAGGGCAGTGAAAAAATTTCCGTATTGTTCAGCATATGACCGTGACACGCTATCCTCTTTTGCACTGTGACTACCAAAAACCCGATCATGTCAGGCACATACCTCCCAGGCATCAGGGTGCAAAGTTTAGCGAGGCTAGCCACAAGCATCTACCTTCTATGAGCCTCGAACAGACACATATTCCACATCCCATGAGACACATCTCTCCCCCTGACTTACCAACAACAGTGAGATTGACTCGGGTCGTTTTGGTGGGCTGGACCTTGAAGTCGACGCGACAGGTGTAGAGGCCCTGGTCAGCGAGTCCCAGGTTCGATACCCTGAGTAGCGCTGGCGACGTCGTTACCTCCAAGACGGCCCTCGACCCTAGCTGCTCCTCGTCCGACCAATGTCGCTCCTTTCCTCGACCAAGCCACCGTTCGTCCAGTCTGGCGGTATAAATAATCCGGATTATCAGTATTGCAACCTATCCTCTGAATCCGTTTTAATACTAAGTGTAATAAGTGCATTTCCTGACTGTCATACATAGTACATAATTGCACTTATGGGGCTGTTACATTTACCCTCCCCATTTTTGGAGGACTGACTGTATTATTCTGGTGTCGTGTTGTCGTTGACTGTATTATTCTAGAGTCGTGTTGTCGTTGACTGTATTATTCTAGTGTCGTGTTGTCGTTGACTGTATTATTCTGGTGTGTTGTCGTTGACTGTATTATTCTGGTGTCGTGCTGTCGTTGACTGTATTATTCTGGTGTGTTGTCGTTGACTATATTATTCTGGTGTCGTGCTGTCGTTGACTGTATTATTCTGGTGTGTTGTCGTTGACTGTATTATTCTGTTGTCGTGTTGTCGTTGACTGTATTATTCTGGTGTGTTGTCGTTGACTGTATTATTCTGGTGTCGTGCTGTCGTTGACTGTATTATTCTGGTGTCGTGCTGTCGTTGACTGTATTATTCTAGTGTCGTGTTGTCGTTGACTGTATTATTCTGGTGTCGTGTTGTCGTTGACTGTATTATTCTAGTGTCGTGTTGTCGTTGACTGTATTATTCTGGTGTCGTGCTGTCGTTGACTGTATTATTCTGGTGTCGTGCTGTCGTTGACTGTATTATTCTGGTGTCGTGTTGTCGTTGACTGTATTATTCTGGTGTGTTGTCGTTGACTGTATTATTCTGGTGTCGTGTTGTCGTTGACTGTATTATTCTGGTGTCGTGTTGTCGTTGACTGTATTATTCTGGTGTGTTGTCGTTGACTGTATTATTCTGGTGTCGTGCTGTCGTTGACTGTATTATTCTGGTGTCGTGTTGTCGTTGACTGTATTATTCTGGTGTGTTGTCGTTGACTGTATTATTCTGGTGTCGTGCTGTCGTTGACTGTATTATTCTGGTGTCGTGTTGTCGTTGACTGTATTATTCTGGTGTCGTGTTGTCGTTGACTGTATTATTCTAGAGTCGTGTTGTCGTTAAACTAGCGTGCACCAGTCGTGTGACTGGTGCGCATAGTGAAACTGTTATCTTGAGATGATTTCGGGTCTTAGTGTCCCCGCGGCCCGGTCCTCGACCAGGCCTCCACCCCTAGGAAGCAGCCCGTGACAACTGACTAACTCCCAGGTACCTATTTACTGCTAGGTAACAGGGGCATCAGGGTGAAAGAAACTCTGCCCACTGTTTCTCGCCAGCGCCCGGGATCGAACCCGGGACCACAGGATCACGCGTCCAGTGTTCTGTCCGCTCAGCCACCGGCTCCCTCACTCTCGGCTCGCAGCCACTCTGAGCATCCTCGTAGGGCCTCGTAGCCTGGTGGATAGCGCGCAGGACTCGTAATTCTGTGGCGCGGGTTCGATTCCCGCACGAGGCAGAAACAAATGGGCAAAGTTTCTTTCACCCTGAATGCCCCTGTTACCTAGCAGTAAATAGGTACTTGGGAGTTAAGTTAGCTGTCACGGGCTGCTTCCTGGGGGTTGAGGCCTGGTCGAGGACCGGGCCGCGGGGACACTAAAGCCCCGAAATCATCTCAAGATAACCTCAAGAAGAAGAAGATCCTACATCACCTTATCTCAAGCCTGGGCACCTAGACACGTATTTATTTAACGATCTAATTAGTTTCCATTTGGACTAAACTCCATGTAAGTTTCTATTATGTAAGGTGAAGGATGAACCAGGAGCCAGCTATGTGCCAGAGCCTTCAGATAGTCGGTTGATATAATGTCATATTGTGTCATATTCTACCTGATCAACCAGGCTGTGACTCATGCGTCAGGCTGCGAGCAGCCGCGTCTAACAGCCTGGTTGATCAGTCCAGCAACCAGGAGGCCTGGTCGACGACCGGGCCGCGGGGACACTAAGCCCCGGAAGCACCTCAAGGGAAGGTAACCTCAAGGTTGTGAGGGGATATGTTCCATATACGAGTTAGGAGTATACTGAGATATAGGAGTATAGTCAGTATAATCTTAGCCCGAAACGCTGTGTGTATTAATGTTTTTTTAATCATAGTATAATCTAACTCTATCTAGAAATCCAATATTATGTTTGTAATTCATTTTTAATGTATGTACTTTTATATGGATAAACATTATCTTATCTTATTATCTTATCGTATAAGGCTCTTAATGGCTGAGCGCCTGGAGTTGTGGTGGCCAACTTCTTGTTATCTCTCTCTCTCTCTCTCTCTCTCTCTCTCTCTCTCTCTCTCTCTCTCTCTCTCTCTCTCTCTCTCTCTCTCTCTCTCTCTCTCTCTCTCTCTCTCTTTCGTCTATCTACCTCACCCTTTTTCTCATAACGATATGAGATAAGAGCTTAACAGTGGATAAGAACGACATTCTTGTATTTCTACATTCTTATCGCTGTATTCTACAGCGAGTGTAGAATACATTAGTGCAAGCTGCAGTGTACTCAGCTCAAAAACGGAAGATTACCATCAACAACAACAACAGCACCACAACAGCACCACAACAGCACCACAACAGCAGAATATAACAGACAGCAACAGTAGCATCAGCAGCTGTATCACTCCCAACAGGAAACGTTTGCCCCATTACAGAAAACGTTGCCAGCGATGAGTTAGACGCGGCGCATCTCGTTTTCTATGTGCGCGCTCGGACGGAAAGGGGATACCAAGGAGGATTATAGTGAATATATGATTGGCTACCCAGCGATCTTTACCCAGTCGTGCGTCACACGACCCGAGGGGCAAGATATTCCTCTTTTTACTTCCTTTGAATTCAACATTCTGCCCTCCTCAGCAAAAAAAATAAAAATATATATATATTTGTTAAAGCTGTTTGATTCGGCAACTTCAGGAGTGGATACAACGTCGAAGTGATTTGCTGGACATTTGAGCAACGTGTTCGCATCCCAACAAGACCTTTTACCCGGCATCCTGACTAACCAGACTGTAGTAGGTGTAACACTATATTCCTTCGGTCTATCGCATTTTAGCTCTAAGGTTTTTTTTCGCATTGAATTGCTACCTTCCGTTAGTAAGCGCTGGAAACTCAGGGGATCGAACACAAGGCCACTAAGGGTCTCAGGCGCACCTAACTGGTACTCAACCGAGAAACTGAACCTTAGTCAGCTGGGGGACAGTAGGTGTGATACACGTTCTTCGTCTTATAGAGGGTAGGACATAACTAGTCCGAGGGTAGGTAGTTCAATTGAAATTGGGCTGTTGATGGATGGGTGAAAGATGCCTTGATGTGTAGTACTTTAGCTATGTCTAATCTCTTAATGTTGTATCTGTGGATTATTCCATTGTGTGTGTGTGTGTGTGTGTGTGTGTGTGTGTGTGTGTGTGTGTGTGTGTGTGTGTATGTGTGTGTGTGTGTGTACTTACCTAGTTGTGCTTGCGGGGGGTTGGGCTTTGGCTCTTTGGTCCCGCCTCTCAACTGTCAATCAACTGGTGTACAGGTTCCTGAGCCTACTGGGCTCTATCATATCTACATTTAAAAGTCTGTATGGAGTCAGCCTCCACCACATCACTGCCTAATGCATTCCATTGGTCAACTAATAAGACACTAAACAAATTCTTTCTGATATCTCTTTGGCTCATTTGGGGATCTCAATATCCACCTGTGTCCCCTAGTGCGTGTGCTCCTTGTGTTAAATAATCTATCTTTATCTACCCTATCAATTCCCTTGAGAATGTTGTATGTAGTGATCATGTCCTCCCCTAACTCTTCTGTCTTCCAGCAAAGTGAGGTTTAATTCCCGTAGTCTCTCCTCGTAGCTCATGCCCCTCAGTTCGGGTACTAGTCCGGTGGCAAACCTTTGAACCTTTTCCAGTTTAGTCTTATGCTTGAAGAGACATGGACTCCTTGCTGGAGCTGCATACTCCATAATTTGTCTGACATATGTGCGTGCATTTATTATTTGTTTTTACTATTTGTATCTGCAAAATCGAGCTATTAGCTCTTGGACCCCGCCTTTCTAACTAATATTTTTAGTCTATTATGTCTACTACATATATTTCTCTCTAACACACACACACACACACACACACACATGTTATTACAGAATAACAGAACACCAGAAAGCAGAGAGAGATACCAGAGAACCAGGAATGAGTACGTCAGGGTGAGAAGAGAAGCAGAGAAAAATTTTGAAAATGATATAGCAAACAAAGCCAAGACCGAACCAAAGCTACTCCACAGTCACATCAGAAGGAAAACAACAGTGAAAGAACAGGTATTGAAACTTAGAACAGGCGAGGACAGGTATACAGAGAATGACAGAGAGGTGTGTGAGGAACTCAACAAGAGGTTCCAGGAGGTCTTCACAATAGAACAGGGTGAGGTCACTGTGCTAGGAGAAAGGGAGGTAAACCAGGCGGCCTTGGAGGAGTTCGAAATTACGAGAGAGGAGGTCAAGAGACACCTGCTGGATCTGGATGTTAGAAAGGCTGTTGGTCCAGATGGGATCTCACCATGGGTACTGAAAGAGTGTGCAGAGGCACTTTGCCTGCCACTCTCCATAGTGTATAGTAAGTCACTAGAGACGGGAGACCTACCAGAAATATGGAAGACGGCGAATGTGGTCCCAATATACAAAAAGGGCGACAGACAAGAGGCACTGAACTACAGGCCAGTGTCCTTGACTTGTATACCATGCAAGGTGATGGAGAAGATCGTGAGAAAAAACCTGGTAACACATCTGGAGAGAAGGGACTTCGTGACAAATCGCCAACATGGATTCAGGGAGGGTAAATCTTGCCTTACAGGCTTGATAGAATTCTACGATCAGGTGACACAGATTAAGCAAGAAAGAGAGGGCTGGGCGGACTGCATTTTCTTGGATTGTCGGAAAGCCTTTGACACAGTACCGCATAAGAGGCTGGTACATAAGCTGGAGAGACAGGCAGGTGTAGCTGGTAAGGTGCTCCAGTGGATAAGGGAGTATCTAAGCAATAGGAAGCAGAGAGTTACGGTGAGGGGTGAGACCTCCGATTGGCGTGAAGTCACCAGTGGAGTCCCACAGGGCTCTGTACTCGGTCCTATCTTGTTTCTGATATATGTAAATGATCTCCCGGAGGGTATCGATTCATTTCTCTCAATGTTTGCGGACGATGCTAAAATTATGAGAAGGATTAAAACAGAAGAGGACTGTTTGAGGCTTCAAGAAGACCTAGACAAACTGAAGGAATGGTCGAACAAATGGTTGTTAGAGTTTAACCCAACCAAATGTAATGTAATGAAGATAGGTGTAGGGAGCAGGAGGCCAGATACAAGGTATCATCTGGGAGAGGAAATTCTTCAGGAGTCAGAGAAGGAAAAAGACTTGGGGGTTGATATCACGCCAGACCTGTCTCCTGCAGCACATATCAAGCGGATAACATCAGCGGCATATGCCAGGCTGGCCAACATACGAACGGCATTCAGAAACTTGTGTAAAGAATCATTCAGAACTTTGTATACCACATATGTCAGGCCAATCCTGGAGTATGCAGCCCCAGCATGGAGTCCATATCTAGTCAAGGATAAGACTAAACTGGAAAAGGTTCAAAGGTTTGCCACCAGACTAGTACCCGAGCTGAGAGGTATGAGCTACGAGGAGAGACTACGGGAATTAAACCTCACTTCGCTGGAAGACAGAAGAGTTAGGGGGGACATGATCACCACATTCAAGATTCTGAAGGGGATTGATAGGGTAGATAAAGACAGTCTATTTAACACAAGGGGAACACGCACAAGGGGACACAGGTGGAAACTGAGTGCCCAAATGAGCCACAGAGATATTAGAAAGAACTTTTTTAGTGTCAGAGTGGTTGACAAATGGAATGCATTAGGAAGTGATGTGGTGGAGGCTGACTCCATACACAGTTTCAAGTGTAGATATGACAGAGCCCGATAGGCTCATGAATCTGTACACCTGTTGATTGACGGTTGAGAGGCGGGACCAAAGAGCCAGAGCTCAACCCCCGGAAACACAACTAGGTGAGTACAACTAGGTGAGTACATCCCCACATCCCCAGGAAGTAACCCATTGCAGCTGTCTACATCCCAGGTACCTATTTACTGCTAGGTAAACAGGGCATCAGGGCGAACGAAACTCTGCCCATTTGTTTCCGCCTGCGTCGAGTGATGAAACCCGAACCCTTAGGACTACGAATCCCGAGAGCTGTCCACTCAGCCGTCAGTCCCCTGTACGGCCCCGCTGTGTGTGTGCGTGTGTGTGTGTGTGTTTACTAGTTGTGTTTTTACGGGGGTTGAGCTTTGCTCTTTCGGCCCGCCTCTCAACTGTCAATCAACTGTTTACTAACTACTTTTTTTTTTTTTTTCCACACCACACACACACACACCCCAGGAAGCAGCCCGTGACAGCTGACTAACTCCCAGGTACCTATTTACTGCTAGGTAACAGGGGCATTCAGGGTGAAAGAAACTTTGCCCATTTGTTTCTGCCTCGTGCGGGAATCGAACCCGCGCCACAGAATCACGAATCCTGCGCGCTATCCACCAGGCTACGAGGCCCCCCTGTGTGTGTGCGCGCGCGTGTGCGTTTGCGTGTGTAAAAAAACTCCTTTGTGAGCACATACGCGTTCAGAAATAAT
>NC_091208.1:18412760-18452760 GCF_040958095.1 Procambarus clarkii | reverse complement strand
TTAGAATCCTTTTAGAATATTTAGAATCCTCTTTTAGAATATTTAGAATATTTAGATGGCTGTTCTGTTTAAGTCTGCTGTTCTAAAAGGATCTGGATATCGTCCTGAACGCCAGAGGATATAGTCTTGATATCCCGTCTTGATATCCCGTCTTGAAGACTAGAAAATATTGTCTGAAAGTCCCACCAAATCATTATAGCTTCGAAAACACTAGCTCCAGGTATCTGGGGAGAGATATGACTATCTTTCTGGCATTTAAACTATTCTGGGTATCGTGGTTATCTGTAATCAGTACCCTGGACATGGATATTCTACGTGGGATGTGAACATGTACAATCTGGGACCCGCTTCAGTGAAGGGACTTTGGCGTTGAAGCCCAAATGATGAAGATAAAAATCTGAAGTTAGTAAGTTGAAGGAGGTTAGGGAGCGGAGGCATGACTGGAATATTACGACCGAGGGTTCGACCCCCGTGGATCCAGGGATCCTTCCTTGCCCTAAGGCACGAGGCCAGTCAGCCTTATTGGGCTCCTTGCCTGCTCCAAGGAACACCAGAGCGAGCCGGTCGGCCGAGCGGACAGCACGCTGGACTTGTGATCCTGTGGTCCCGGGTTCGATTCCGGGCGCCGGCGAGAAATAATGGGCAGAGTTTCTTTCACCCTATGCCCCTGTTACCTAGCAGTAAAATAGGTACGTGGGTGTTAGTCAGCTGTCACAGGCTGCTTCCTGGGGGGTGGAAGCCTGGTCGAGGACCGGGCCGCGGGGACACTAAAGCCCCGAAATCATCTCAAGATAACCTCAAGATAACCTCAAGAGACCAGCTAACCTTATTGGCCTCCTTCCCCTACTCCAAGAACCAAACATCTTAAAAGTCACTACTGAAATATCTCGTATTACCTGCCAATAATTTTTACAACAATGGCCACAATCTCTCCGTTAAAAACACACCTGTAATAAATGAAATAATTTCACAGCAAGCGACATAAACCGAAAATATTGACTCGGGTCTCGATAAAGGAATAACAGAGGTTTAGAGGTTTCTGCCCGAAACACTGGGCCTCGAGGGGGGCCTCGTAGCCTGGTGGATAGCGCGCAGGACTCGTAATTCTGCGGCGCGGGTTCGATTCTCGCTCGAGGCAGAAACAAATAGGCAAAGTTTCTTTCACCCTGAATGCCCCTGTTACCTAGCAGTAAATAGGTACCTGGGTGTTAGTCAGCTGTCACGGGCTGCTTCCTGGGGGTGGAGGCCTGGTCAAGGACCGGGCCACGGGGACACTAAAGCCCCGAAATCAACTCAAGATAACCTCAAGAAATCAACTCAAGATAACCACTGCGCGTACTAGTGGCTTTACAAGAATGTAAATACTGTACTATCCAATGTATTCTCACAAACCCAATGTACCTTCTTGTATATATATAAATACAAGGTTCAAATAAAGCAAATATATATGTGTACATACAAAAGAATGGGGGTGGTAGGAGAAGATAATATTAGTGTTCAGTGAGAGACCACAAGGTCTCCTCTGAATACTTTTTATTTTCTTCTCCGAGGCTATGGGTCCCCACATTGGCACCAGAGGTGGTACCCTCACTATATATTTTTAATAAATAAATAAATAAATAAATAGAGTGATTGAACAGGAATTACATGTAATTATGTGAGAGCGTGTCATAATACAGGCTGTATGATAATATACATAATACATAATACTTAATACAATTCCATTGGGATGTAAACTGGATACATTTGGAATATTTTGTCGATACATATCACGTATTCTGGGAATAATATTATTATTATTATTAATTTTTAATTTAACCATTTTTTAATAATTACTCCGTTATTAATTGCACCCATTACACGAGAGGGGGTCACCCCAATTGTCTAGTTGTATTTACATAGAGTTTACGATGGATCTAAACTGTTTACAGAATTGTGAATATGACTATTTAACTCCTGGCTGTATATCAGGAAAGTAGTATATTGGACTTACTAAACACCCAGAGGCTGATAGACCTTAAACCTTCCACCAAGCTGAACAGTATACATAAGTATCATACATGTATGATCCCCCGACAATGGGGTATAACCACAACATCCCACATTGTATACAACGGCATGCAATACAGTCACGGAATGTATATATATATATATACATATATATATATATATATATATATATATATATATATATATATATATATATATATAAATATATATGTGTACATACAAAAGAATGGGGGTGGTAGGAGAAGATAATATTAGTGTTCAGTGAGAAACCACAAGATCTCCTCTGAATACTTTTTATTTTCTTCTCCGAGGCTATGGGTCCCCACATTGGCACCAGAGGTGGTACCCTCACAAACTATATATATATATATATATCCCGGAGACGCTTCAAGCGCCATGAATGTGCGTGGCAAAA
The DNA here is from genome assembly GCF_040958095.1 of Procambarus clarkii. Classification (NCBI taxonomy): domain Eukaryota; kingdom Metazoa; phylum Arthropoda; class Malacostraca; order Decapoda; family Cambaridae; genus Procambarus; species Procambarus clarkii. The sequence continues at coordinate 18,450,335 of NC_091208.1, read as the reverse complement.
CTTGGAAACTAACCAATAGATGGTAAAGTTGGTCTTAGGATGTGAAAAGGGGCGAGTTTGCATGCGGGACTCTAGAAAATATACTAGACAGGAACAGGTTCTTGGTGCTATGGTTCTGGCTTCGTGGAGCAAGTTTACAGGGGTGTTTGGATTGTGATTGGGGGGGGGGGGGTTGAGCTCTGGCTCTTTGGTCCCGCCTCTCAACCGTCAATTAACAGGTATGCAGGTTCCTGAGCCTATTGGGATGTATCATATCTACACTTGAAACTGTGTATGGAGTCAGCCTCCACCACATTACTTGACACACACACACTTCCTGTGTGTGTGTGTGTGTGTGTGTGTGTGTGTGTGTGTGTGTGTGTGTGTGTGTGTGTGTGTGTGTGTGTGTGTGTGTTCAGATAGTGGATTGGTGTGCAAGCATGCACAATTGTTCTGAAGTTGATTGGGTGGGGTATGTACAGTGATCACCTTGCTAGCACAAGACCACAGAGTATCAGGTCTATGCCACAAGACCAGAGAGTATCAGGTCTATGCCACAAGACCAGAGAGTATCAGGTCTATGCCACACACAGAGTATTAGGTCTATGCCACACACAGAGTATTAGGTCTATGCCACACACAGAGTATCAGGTCTATGCCACACACAGAGTATTAGGTCTATGCCACACACAGAGTATTAGGTCTATGCCACACACAGAGTATTAGGTCTATGCCACACACAGAGTATCAGGTCTATGCCACACACAGAGTATCAGGTCTATGCCACACACAGAGTATCAGGTCTATGCCACACACAGAGTATTAGGTCTATGCCACACACAGAGTATCAGGTCTATGCCACACACAGAGTATTAGGTCTATGCCACAAGACCATAGAGTATCAGGTCTATGTCACAAGACCACAGAAAGTATTATGATACAGACAACGTCGACAAGTACAACTTTGTTATCTAGTGATCTCCTTTAACTCATGGTGAGAGAGTTGAGGGAATGAATACACACATAGTTGAATACCCTACCGGTTGATTGACGGTTTAGAGGCGGGACCAAAGAGCCGAAGCTCAACCCCCGCAAGCACAAATACGTGAGTACAAATAGGTGAGTACATAATAGCCTCGGGAAATGACCTCTTAGATAAGGTCAATCTTCACTCTGAATGACCTCTTAGATAAGGTCAATCTTCACTCTGAATGACCTCTTAGACAAGGTCAATCTTCACTATGAATGACCTCTCGACAAGGTCATGAAATAACCCTTGACCCCGTTGTGAAGGTCAGCGTATAACAGCACCTATGTATCTCTTGGTATGTATCCTCATACTCCAATACAAGTAGTGAATGTATCACAGGCTACATACAGTTCTTTCAAGCACTCTAGATTACATCAGACAACCGAAGGTTGGAAATATGTAGTCCAAGAGCTAAGTGCTTCATTCTTCACGCCCAAATAGGTGATTACAAACACTGTAGACATGATTAAAGTACGCTACATTGTCTCTAATGCTGATAAATTGAGATTACAGATAAGATACAGGTACAAGTATGTTCCTACAGGTAAGTTACAACACAGACGCTTACTGGGTTAAAAGTCCGGGGGCCTAGAAGCTGAAGCACGACCTCCACCGTAGCTCACATAACTACACACACATATAACACCGCATCATTAAAACCACTGCATAAAACACAGAATTATAACAGGTTCAACCAGTAGTGAAAGAAATGAATATCGGTTTTTACATTATTAATGAATCAATCTCAGGCTCGATCGAGTATAAAATCTTGGCCCAAACTTCCTAGATAATGAAGGGGGCCTTAAGAACGTACTTCCAGAGACTGGCTCTATGACAAGAGCGAAAATATTGTTTCTAAAAGATGGTTTCAAAATTGACTAGACCACACACTAGAAGGTGAAGGGACGACGACGTTTCGGTCCGTCCTGGACCATTCTCAAGTCGATTTGTGGGTGAGTGGTTATTACTAACGACGTTAGCACGGTGGTTTTCGCAATCACAATCGACTTGAGAAGGGTCCAGGACGGACCGAAACGTCGTCGTTCCTTCACCTTCTAGTGTGTGGTCTGGTCAACATACTTCAGCCACGTTATTGTGACTCATCCCCTGCATAAGGTTTCAATATTTTATGAGACTTGCTGTTTGCTGCTGTTGAGGTCTAGAGCGTCTGAAGCTTCCATACGTCACCTGTTGTCCGTTATTGGCCGTTATTGTCCGTTATTGACAGCCTTAAAATAGGGGGCTGTTGTTGCTATTGTGGACCTGTTTGTTAGAAATGGTCAAATAACTTTTGAAAATTATGGGATACAGACATATACTCGAAACTTTTAGCAACTTGGGTACTAGTATCTATATAAATAACAGAGAGTTCGTTTATCTGTCTGCATTTCTGTGCAAGATTCAAATTCAAAATTCAAATTCAAAATTCAAATTCAAAATTCAAATTCAAAATTCAAATTCAAAATTCAAATTCAAATTCAAATTCGAAATTCAAATTCAAAATTCAAATTCAAAATTCAAATTCAAAATTCAAATTCAAAATTCAAATTCAAATTCAAAATTCAAATTCAAAATTCAAATTCAAATTCAAATTCAAATTCAAATTATTATTCAGGTAAAAGTACATACTTAGAAGATGAGTTACAAACATACTGTTGGATTTATAGATAGAGTTAGTACATACAATACCTAAAGCCACCAATTACGCATAGCGTTTCGGACAAAAAGCAATTCAGCCAATTACAGCGAGCAGTACGAACAAGCATGTAACACAAGCCTGTCATACAAGCTTAATGCACCTCTAGCTTAAGGAGGAAATCTGTAATACAAGTTCTAAACGCGATTAACCAGAGGCTTATCTTGAGGTTATCTTGAGATGATTTCGGGGCTTTTTAGTGTCCCCGCGGCCCGGTCCTCGACCAGGCCTCCTCCCCCAGGAAGCAGCCCGTGACAGCTGACTAACACCCAGGTACCTATTTTACTGTTAGGTAACAGGGCATAGGGTGAAAAAAACTCTGCCCATTGTTTCTCGCCGGCGCCTGGGATCGAACCCAGGACCACAGGATCACAAGCCCAGCGTGCTGTCCGCTCGGCCGACCGGCTCCCTGGGGGAATATGTAAAACAAGCCTTATGCAGGATTACCATAAAGGTCAAATCTTAAGTAGTTCACTATGAAGTATACGAATATTTAATGTTGATTTTAAGAAATATTCTTTGAATGAGATTTTTATATATATTTGGTTAATGAACATCTTCATTAGGAGCCGGTCGGCCGAGCGGACAGCACGCTGGACGCGTGATCCTGTGGTCCCGGGGTCGATCCCGGGCGCCGGCGAGAAACAATGGGCAGAGTTTCTCTCACCCTATGCCCCTGTTACCTAGCAGTAAAATAGGTACCTGGGTGTTAGTCAGCTGTCACGGGCTGCTTCCTGGGGGGTGCAGGACCGGGCCGCGGGGACACTAAAACCCCGAAATCATCTCAAGATAACCTCAAGATAACCTTGTTTAGTTTAGCACAGTGGTCTTCGCACTCAGCTTGCAACCCAGGGTCACAGGTTCAATCCCCCCTTGCATAGCGGAAACGGCATAGGCATGTTTCCTTTCACCTCATGCTTCTGTTCACCGAGCAGTGAACGAGGTTCCCGGTAGTTTGTCAACTGTTGTGGGGTGGAGTTCTGAGGGAGGGGGCAGGGGGGGGGGAAAGGGAAGAAAGGAAGGAATTATCAAGGGAAAGCGCCAAGCCATTACGACTAAATAGCACTCGGAAGGGGTCAGGATAAGGATTTGAGATGGGACGGGACGGAAGGAATGGTGCCCAATCACTTGGACGGTCGGGGATTGAACGCCGACCTGCATGAAGCGAGATCGTCGCTCTACCGTCCAGCCCAAGTGGTTGGGTAGGGGGGGGGGGAGAGGGTCAGTAGTTGGAGAAATGCGACGAAACTCGATAAGCCTAATTATAGGCTTCCTTTAACAGACAAAGGATAATTATATATAAGTAAAGAGCTGACAATAAACACCACTTTTCAACCTTATGCGGGGGCGGCATAAGGTTAAAAAAAGGGGGGATTCCACCCCCTCCCCACCCCCCACTCCCACCCCCCCCACCCCACCCCCCCCCCAAAAAAAAAAAGCCGAGAAATTATATATATTACAAAAAAAAAAAACTTTTATTCCCTTTCATACGAGTTCTTTTGCCTGCTGAGCCCCCTGCACTCCAGCCGCATTTTCTTTTCAGACAGCATTTTTGAACAGGCTTTTCATATCGTTCTCTCAGACCTCTCCTATTTACGCCAGGCATAATGCCTACCCCCCGTGTGAAAAGCTCAGCCTTACCTCTCCTTAAGACTTTCTCGTCTAAGGCTTCATTACACCGCCTGGTATTCCAGCGGCATCTTGGGCCATCTGCCTTTATAATTATCACTTTTTTCAGCTCCTGGCCCGAACTGGCCCCCCCCCAAAAAAAATGTTTGCCCTGCTTGAGATGTTGTGTTGCGTTCTTGTGTTGTAGCTTCATGTATCGTAGGCTTCATGTATCGTAGGCTTCATGTATCGTAGGCTTCAGCTATCGTAGGATTCGTCTATCGTAGGCTTCGTGTATCGTAGGCTTCATGTATCGTAGGCTTCATGTATCGTAGGCTTCATGTATCGTAGGCTTCATGTATCGTAGGCTTCATGTATCGTAGGCGTCATCAATCGTAGGCTTCATGTATCGTAGGCTTCATGTATCGTAGGCGTCATCAATCGTAGGCTTCATGTATCGTAGGCGTCATCAATCGTAGGCTTCATGTATCGTAGGCTTCATCAATCGTAAGCTTCATTTATCGTAGGCTTCGTGTATCGTAGGCTTCAGCTATCGTAGGATTCGTCTATCGTAGGCTTCGTGTATCGTAGGCTTCATGTATCGTAGGCTTCATGTATCGTAGGCTTCATCAATCGTAGGCTTCATGTATCGTAGGCTTCGTGTATCGTAGCCTTCATGTATCGTAGGCTTCATTTATCGTAGGCTTCGTGTATCGTAGGATTCGTCTATCGTAGGCTTCGTGTATCGTAGGCTTCATGTATCGTAGGCTTCGTGTATCGTAGCCTTCATGTATCGTAGGCTTCATTTATCGTAGGCTTCGTGTATCGTAGGATTCGTCTATCGTAGGCTTCGTGTATCGTAGGCTTCATGTATCGCAGGCTTCATGTATCGTAGGCTTCATGTATCGTAGGCTTCATTTATCGTAGGCTTCATTTATCGTAGGCTTCATGTATCGTAGGATTCGTCTATCGTAGGCTTCGTGTATCGTAGGCTTCATCTACCATAGGCTTCATGTACCGTAGGCTTCATCTACCATAGGCTTCATCTACCATAGGCTTCATCTACCGTAGACTTCCTCTCCCTCAATCTTCCACATTGTATAAAACAATAACAAGAGACCAAGAAAGTTACCTGGACCCAAGTTTCTTGTACCTTATCGCCAAGTCCCACATTATGAGTGCCTGTGTGAACTTGCTTTTTGAGACGCACCAACTTTATTTATGTCGAGATGAACTTGCTCAACGACTCCTGACCGCGCGAGACTCTCCAAAAGTTAAAGTTTACGCTGGGAGCGAACTTTTGTAGTAGCGTAGTGATGGTGTGGTTATATACTGCTTATATGAACGCGCACTGCGGCCGTGCTGTCTCTCTGTCGGCACAGATTCAGTTTATGGTGACACAGATTCATTTTACGGTGACACAGATTCATTTTACGACACAGATTCACTTTATATAACAGACTCCCCGGGGAAAATTTCATCAAGTCCGGATACATTGTTCTTTTTGTACCTTATGTATGGTACCTTTGCCTAAATAAAAATTATTATTATTATTATTATTATTATTATTTTATACATTTCCATAAATTGTTAACTCACTTGTTCCTGCTGCGCCATCTGTGTTCCTAATTATGTTCTCCACTTTATTTTGCGATATTCCTCCTCAGTTTTGAGAACTTTTAATATAAATAGTTGTTGTGAACGTCACGCAGACTTTCTAATCGTTTTTAGTCTCCCCTTCAACCTCTTTCTAATCGTTTTCAGTCACCCCTTCAACCTCTTTCTAATCGTTTTCAGTCACCCCTCAACCTCTTTCTAATCGTTTTTAGTCACCCCTCAACCTCTTTCTAATCGTTTTCAGTCACCCCTCAACCTCTTTCTAATCGTTTTTAGTCTCCCCTCAACCTCTTTCTAATCGTTTTTAGTCTCCCCCTCAACCTCTTTCTAATCGTTTTCAGTCTCCCCTTCAACCTCTTTCTAATCGTTTTTAGTCTCCCCTTCAACCTCTTTCTAATCGTTTTTAGTCACCCCTCAACCTCTTTCTAATCGTTTTTAGTCTCCCCTTCAACCTCTTTCTAATCGTTTTCAGTCACCCCTCAACCTCTTTCTAATCGTTTTTAGTCTCCCCTCAACCTCTTTCTAATCGTTTTTAGTCTCCCCCTCAACCTCTTTCTAATCGTTTTCAGTCACCCCTCAACCTCTTTCTAATCGTTTTCAGTCACCCCTCAACCTCTTTCTAATCGTTTTTAGTCTCCCCTTCAACCTCTTTCTAATCGTTTTCAGTCACCCCTCAACCTCTTTCTAATAATTTGCCGGTCGGCCGAGTGGACAGCACGCTGGACTTGTGATCCTGTGGTCCTGGGTTCGATGCCAGGCGCCGGCGAGAAACAATGGGCAGAGTTTCTTTCACCCTATGCCCCTGTTACCTAGCAGTAAAATAGGTACCTGGGTGATAGTCAGCTGTCAAGGGCTGCTTCCTGGGGGATGGAGGCCTGGTCGAGGACCGGGCCGCGGGGACACTAAAAAGCCCCGAAATCATCTCAAGATAACCTCAAGATAACCTCCTCATTTGCATATTGCGTCTGTGCTTGTCATCTGCCATTCGGTTTGTTTGTTTCTTAATCTTTTGAGACAGTCATGTTTCTCTGTCCTACAAGTCCTGTATCTTGGACCTGTATCGTGTTTTTCTTCAGTCTGTCCTCCTAAGGCTTCAAAACGTCAGGAAAATGGTCCTGTATCTTAGACTTCTTTTTTGTTTCCTTTCGTTGGGCCACTGTACAATGTATTGAAACATGTGTTTTTCTTCAGTCTGTCCTCCTAAGGCTTCAAAACGTCAGGAAAATGGTTCATTTAAAGTATCCTCTCCTAGCCTAGCAGACTAAGCCAGAGGACCTAAAACAGAAAACGGGACAGTACGTCTCTTTCGCCAACCGCTGACATTTTTCTAGTACGACGATTTTTTAGTCCTTAGTAACGCATAAGAGCCAAAAGCAACGTGCTTTGTAAGAGGACAGGTTGTTTTCTTTGTGTAGGAGTAAGGCCCCTGCTTTCCAGCTTTTTTTTTTTTTTTTTTTTTTTTTTTTTGAGATATATACAAGAGTTGTTACATTCTTGTACAGCCACTAGTACGCGTAGCGTTTCGGGCAGGTCCCTGGAATACGATCCCCGCCGCGAAGAATCGTTGTTACAACCAAGTACACATTTTACTGTTGCGTTAAACAGAGGCAATAGTTAAGGAATTGCGCCCAGTAAATCCTCCCCGGCCAGGATACGAACCCATGACATAGCGCTCGCGGAACGCCAGGCGAGTGTCTTACCACTACACCACGGAGACTGTGATAATGTATCTCATTGTTTCCTTGTGTTGGTTTTCTATTTAATATTATTTTGAAGTTAATTTGTCACGTGAATTCTCTAATTTTGTCATACTTCCCTCTCCTGTATGCTGGGTTTATTCTTACTTATGCTCTTTGTATTATAATGACTTTCAGTATTATTAGGTAGTCAAGTATTGTGATTGATCGCTTTCTTCTAGTGTGTGTGTGTGTGTGTGTGTGTGTGTGTGTGTGTGTGTGTGTGTGTGTGTGTGTGTGTACTCACCTAATTGTGCTTGCGGGGGTTGAGCTCTGGCTCTTTGGTCCCGCCTCTCAACCGTCAATCAACAGGTGTACAGATTCCTGAGCCTATTGGGCTCTATCATATCTACACTTGAAACTGTGTATGGAGTCAGCCTCCACCACATCACTTCCTAATGCATTCCATTTGTCAACTACTCTGACACTAAAAATGTTCTTTCTAATATCTCTGTGTCTCATTTGGGCACTCAGTTCCACCTGTGTTCCCCTAGTGCGTGTGCCCCTTGTGTTAAATAGCCTGTCTTTATCTACCCTATCAATTCCCTTGAGAATCTTGAATGTGGTGATCATATCCCCCCTAACTCTTTTGTCTTCCAGTGTGTGTAAATGAAAAATTACAAAGAAAAATATTAGTTATCTCTTTTTCGTCTCTGTCATTCTATTCATGCACCTTATATCTCCTCTTACTTTCCTCCTCATCCACTCTTTATCATCTGTCACACCTATCGTCACTTTCTCTTTCTGTCTCAAGTATACCCATCACTATCAGGCCTTCACAAGGCCAATAAATATACGAAGCCTCCATTTGGAAGTCGCCGTTCCCTTCGTCCAAATGATAGAAACTTGAAAAGGAAGTCGTTTCGTAACATCAATGTCAACATATTTCCCCCCGTTTTTTGGGGAATCCGACGAAGAAACAAGTCAGCATCGACCTCCGCTGCTCTCGTAAGATATGAATGAATGGGTCAGCTGAGCAGAAGGCTTGGTAGGAGCTTGTAAAGTTTCGAATGGAGAGCTCAGTTGACGGACGAATGAGCAGAAACCCTAATGAACTCGTAAACTGGAAGTGAATAGATCATCTGAAGGATTTACGAGGCTTCGAACTCCTAAGATTCGTATAAGCTGTGGGCGAATCGATCGAACGCGAGGCTGGAGATGAAAGCCTTGAATAGATGGGGGGGGGAAAGGGGGGGGTTCGGTGAGGAAGGTATGTGTGGTGGATAAGCTTTATAGACTCGGATTTATAGAGCTTCAATCATCTGCATCATCATCATAGAGCTTCACCCAAATTCGAAGCTTTTTTTTCCACCTGGCACGTGTCACGAGGTAAAGTGTTACTGAGGTCACACACATACAGCATCACAACTATGCAATAACCGACACACAACTCACCCTACAAAAGTAATGACTATCGCCGACGATAACATATTTGATTTATATATTTATCACAGTCAGGATGAAGTGGTTCGCGGGGGTGGTATGAACATATTTTAGATATAGGGTTTTGTTTACGTTGGTTTAGACAGTGTTTATAGTGCTGGATGGATGTGAATGAAGCGCAAAGTCGATTATAGAACAAAAATAGTTTCCCTTCCACAAGAACAATGGCTCAGTGTTCGTTGATCTTAACATAATAGGATACAATAAAAATATACAATTTAATTAAAAAAAATATACAATATAAAAATACAATTATCCTTATTTATTCCTATTAATTATTGTTAGTTTTTTGTAATATTTATTGTCAGACCAATAAATACTGTAATAATGTTTATTATAAACATTGTAATTTTAGTCTGTGTTCAAATTATTGTTTAAACAATTAATACAGTGATGAACGAGAGGTTTCCAAATAATTTCATTGCTAAAAATAATACAGTTGTTAACTGTTCAATGGCCTTATCGCTTATGTGAAATATATTTATTCCATTAGTAATTATCACTGCTATAAACAATTTACAGATTATCAGCAGTGGGCCCCGGCGTACCCTAAAGTGGGTATGATGCTACTTAACCCAGAAGGGCATGAGGCTATGTCCAATCACTCACGAAATACCTACATTCAAGGCTGAGTCACCACTATTCAACCCAAGTCTCCTCTCATCTGAGGTGAGTTCAATCTAGGTTTTTGTCTATAAGTAGCATTCTTAACTACATCCAAATTGATGCTGGTATTCTAAACTATTTGAGGGGGCCACATAAGTTTATAACAAGTGCTAGTGTGTGTGTGTGTGTGTGTGTGTGTGTGTGTGTGTGTGTGTGTGTGTGTGTGTGTGTGTGTGTGTGTGTGTGTGTTTGTGTGTGTGTGTGTACTCACCTATTTGTGCTTGCGAGGGTTGAGCTTTGGCTCTTTGGTCCCGCCTCTCAACTGTGTGTGTGTGTGTGTGTGTGTGTACTCACCTAGTTGTACTCTCTACTCACCTTATCAGTTGAGAGGCAGGACCAAAGAGCCAGCACAACTAGGTGAGTACCTAGTTGTGCTTGCGGGGGTTGAGCTCTGGCTCTTTGGTCCCGCCTCTCAACCGTCAAGTGTGTACTCACCTAGTTGTGCTTGCGGGGGTTGAGCTCTGGCTCTGCAGGCCGGACATTCAATAATGTGAAGATTGAGCGTAAGATCCTTTAATTTTCCGCGACTTTACATTGTGTAAACGAGGTCTATTGATTGGAGCGAGGGCTATTGATTGGAGCGAGGGCTATTGATTGGAGCGAGGGCTATTGATTGGAGCGAGGGCTACTGCTTGGAGCGAATGCTACTGATTGGAACGAATGCTACTGATTGGAGCGAGTGCTACTGATTGGAGCGAGGGCTATTGATTGGAACGAGGGGTACTGATTGGAGCGAGTGCTACTGATTGGAGCGAGTGCTACTGATTGGAGCGAGGGCTACTGATTGGAACGAGGGCTACTGATTGGAGCGAGTACTACTGATTGGAGCAAGTGCTATTGATTGGAGCGAGTGCTATTGATTGGAACGAGGGCTACTGATTGGAGCGAGTACTACTGATTGAAGCGAGTGCTACTGATTGGAGCGAGTGCTATTGATTGGAACGAGTGCTACTGATTGGAGCGAGTGCTACTGATTGGAGCAAGTGCTACTGATTGGAGCGAGTGCTACTGATTGGAGCGAGTGCTACTGATTGGAGCGAGGGCTACTGATTGGAGCATTCGTGACACTTTGCCACCTGCCACAGGTACCAGTAACTCATCCAGGCTCTGACAATTACTGTGTCCGATCATTCGAGGGATGCTTTGCACTGCTATACCCAGCGGGGCAGAGCCAAACAAATCATAACTTGTTAAATGGTCCTGAATGGACCGAAACGTCGTCCTTTTTCCATTTTACTGATGTGTGACTTGGGCATCAAACCATTTTTTTTAATTACAAATGGTCTTAGGCCCTTTGAGATTCTTAATTTAAAGCAGCATGTAAGTTTTTTCGAAAGTATCTAGTGATCTAGTGGTTCCAACGTAGGCTAACACTTCCAAGGTGAGTCTACATTTCCTAGGGTAGGCCTACATATCCCAAGGTAGACCTATGTGGGTCTAGGAGGGTCAACATTTCTCAAGGTAGGTCTATAACTCCCAAATGCATTTCCTTATTGTATATTCGTAGAGCTTTTAGAAATAAAATCTAATTATAATGTATAAATTGCTGATTGTCATATAGAAATTAGTTTAATTAGTTTTATGGACAAATTTGTTGTATTTGTGCATAGCTTTCGTCGATATCATAAAATAATTATGTTATATTAGTGGTTCTGGAAAATGAGAATTAATACTTTAAACAAAATATGGTTTAGCGTGAGATACAAGGGTGGTTTAGCGTGAGATACAAGGGTGGTTTAGCGTGAGATACAAGGGTGGTTTAGCGTGAGATACAAGGGTGGTTTAGCGTGAGATACAAGGGTGGTTTAGCGTGAGATACAAGGGTGGTTTAGCGTGAGATACAAGGGTGGTTTAGCGTGAAATACAAGGGTGGTTTAGCGTGAGATACAAGGGTGGTTTAGCGTGAGATACAAGGGTGGTTTAGCGTGAGATACAAGGGTGGTTTAGCGTGAGATACAAGGGTGGTTTAGCGAGGAATACAAGCGTGGTTTAGCGAGGAATACAAGCGTGGTTTAGCGTGAAATACAAGCGTGGTTTAGCGTGAAATACAAGCGTGGTTTAGCGTGAGATACAAGGGTGGTTTAGCGAGGAATACAAGCGTGGTTTAGCGGGAAATACAAGGGTGATTTAACGTGAAATACAAGCGTGGTTTAGCGTGAAATACAAGCGTGGTTTAGCGTGAAATACAAGCCTGGTTTAGAGAGAAATACATGCGTGGTTTAGCGAAAAATACAAGGGTGGTTTAGCGAGAACTACAGTACTGGTTTAGCGTGAAATACAAGATTGGTTTAGCGAGAAATTTAAGGGTTTAAGAAGAATACAATTTGGGTTGTAAGTATATTTGAAAAGGAAAGTTCTGAAATTTCTTTATTTTCATATGAAAATTTCGCGCTCTGGGAGAAGTGTTGTAGAAACAAGCTTAGGGAAGCTTTAGGGAAGTGCTTCAGGTCCATAAAAGTGAAGCAAACTTTGCTTCTGGTCCATAAAAGTGAACAAAACTTTACTTCTGGTCCATAAAAGTGAAGCAAACTTTGCTTCTGGTCCATAAAAGTGAAGCAAACTTTGCTTCTGGTCCATAAAAGTGAAACAAACTGTGCTTCAGGTCCATTAAAGTGAAGCAAACTTTACTTCAGGTCCATAAAAGTGAAGCAAACTTTACTTCAGGTCCATAAAAGTGAAGCAAACTTTGCTTCTGGTCCATAAAAGTGAAGCAAACTTTGCTTCTGGTCCATAAAAGTGAAGCAAACTTTGCTTCTGGTCCATAAAAGTGAACAAAACTTTACTTCTGGTCCATAAAAGTGAAGCAAACTTTGCTTCTGGTCCATAAAAGTGAAGCAAACTGTACCTCGACCCCATACCCAAAAAAAAAAAGTCTTTGGATAAAAAAAATAATAAATCATGGTTGAAAAAAATATATTCACAATCACTGTATTTGAGAGAAAATTTATTAAGCCGATGTGTGGGAAATAGATTTAATACAACATTTATGCTTTTTTTTTTCAATGAATCTGATTTTTTTATGCTATTGTGATTTTGATGAAATGTTGTTTAATATCTTTGTGAATATTATATCATTTTGAACACATCTACAAGGGTCTTAATCAGGGTTCGAACCTTGGCACTGGATGTTCTCAGACGCGCTCTGTAGCCTACTGCGCCACAACATGCTCAAAAAAATGTGATCAATCAGGTTATTGTGATTTCTGTGTGCATTATATCTGATCTTAGAAGTCTCTAGTATAGATACACCATAGGGTGTGTACTAGATATATTTAGAAGCCTGAATGAGTTATGAGGTAGTTTGCTAGTTAAGGAATGAGTTCGTGAGGGTCTAGAAGGCTTGTGCTACCTGCAGGATCGGGCTTCAGCTATAGGGCCCCACCTTATTTCTCGCTTTTAATGCCATTGGTCTCGATTTTCTTAGTTGAAACATTTCATCAACTTGTGAAATTATGGATGGATTTGACGTCAAATTTCTCCACTAATAGCATTTTCGAATATTTTATTCAAATTTTCCAATTCCATCTCTAATAGTTCATTTATATGTCTTCGATCTATTGATTGGTTAATTGTTGACAAATCCACTTTGTCAATTCCTCTCTGTAATTAATTTCTATATCTTTTTGGTTTTCTATGTTAGAGATGTGAGGTTCAGTTTCTTTAACTTGTCTCTGTGCCCCAGATTATCTAATTGTGGGACAGTCTTGTTACAGAGACAGGCACCTTTTTGCTGTTTCTTCGTGTAGGGGTTCCATGCCAGCGCTGCGTATTCTAAGTCAGTTCTCATGTAGGTGGTGTAAAGTGTTCTGAATTCTGTTTATTGAGGTTCGTGAAGGCTGGCTTGATATTCATGCCTCTGTGGGTCCAACCACTTGGATTGGTCGGTAGAGTGACGACCGTGATTATAACAGGGTCGGCGTTCGATTCTTGATGACCGAAGTGGTTGGGCACCGATACTTCGCCCTATCCACTTATCCCAGCTCCTTGTACGCATATCCCTGCTTGAATCTCCCTGCTTGACAGTCTCCGTGGTGTAGTGGTAAGACACTCGCCTGGCGTTCCGCGAGCGCTATGTCATGGGTTCGTATCCTGGCCGGGGAGGATTTACTGGGCGCAATTCCTTAACTGTAGCCTCTGTTTAACGCAACAGTAAAATGTGTACTTGGATGAAAAAACGATTCTTCGCGGCGGGGATCGTATTCCAGGGACTTGCCCGAAACGCTACGCGTACTAGTGGCTGTACAAGAATGTAACAACTCTTGTATATATCTCAAAAAAAAAAAAAAAAAAAAATCCTGCCTTTCATTCCGGATTGTATCGAGTATATTAATCCTTGTCATTAGAGACATAAATTCAGTTTACAAAATTTCTACATGAAAATTTAGTTATACATGCAATTGATTGATTGTTGCCGCCGCAGACGGCTAGTTTATTGTGCACCCCATACTCATCCTGTGAGCGGTAGCGCAAAAAGCATTACAGAGGGACACAAAAGGTCTTTATCTGACCTCATCTTTGATTATTACATAAACAATTTCATCTATCCTTTCAATTTCATCAACAGCCGGTCGGCCGAGCACGCTGGACTTGTGATCCTGTGGTCCTGGGTTCGATCCCAGGCGCCGGCGAGAAACAATGGGCAGAATTTCTTTCACCCTATGCCCCTGTTACCTAGCAGTAAAATAGGTACCTGGGTGTTAGTCAGCTGTCACGGGCTGCTTCCTGGGGGTGGAGGCTTGGTCGAGGACCGGGCCGCGGGGACACTAAAGCCCCGAAATCATCTCAAGATAACCTCAAGATAGAGTCAATCCTGGGTTCTATAATACGAACCCGTTGCTCTATCAACCAGGCCATTATGTTGGCAAAATGTCTGTGAAAACAGATAAATGATATTGTTAAACCTACGATTCAAACCGTCTTTTGAAAACCCCACAACGACATATGAGGGTCGTCTAACTCTTGATCACATCATTTAAATTGCAAATTTGCAATATCGTCGGGAAATATCCTTTCACATACTTGAGTCTTTGAGGGATTCAGTTCTGGCTTCTAGCGATGTTGTCATGCACAAACACAATATCCCAGTCACCCCCGGTGATCAAGACCAACGTATTTCTGTTGCATTTCCTGGATTGCATAGGTTGGTTTGGTTATGACCCGGCAAGATTAGTTAGGCTAAAAAAAGGTTTGATTAGCTTAGGCAAGATTTGGTTAGCTTTGTTTAAGTTTGGCAACGTGATTGGTGACTGTCTTTCATTCGTCATTTGTCAATCAACAGAAAACGAGATTATCAACACAGCGGTGAAAGCATTATTTAGCTCAACGATTGCTGCCTCGAATGTCGTATAATCAAATTAATACATTTTGCAACAAAGGATCGTTTTATCAACAAATATAAAGATATTTTTACAAGATTTCTGGTATGGGTATATCAGTTGTTGTAGCATTATTTTTGAGGAAATTACATAAACAAAATAACAGAGAGAGTGGAAATTCAGTATTACAATTGATAAAGGCTTTCCTTGCCCAAAAACCAACCCCCTCCTATTTTTTTTTTTTTTTGTGTGCGTGTGTGTGTGTGTGTGTGTGTGTTTTATCATATGGCAAAACCATAAGCCAGGGAAGAACCGTGTAGAAGAAGTAGTAGTAGACTTTCCCTTTATGTCTATTCCCTGTGTTAGGGAGCGAGGCAGAGATCCCTGTGTTGATCTTCATTAATCATTTACTCTCTGGGTGTGAGGGACAGTGGAAGGGTGGCCGTAAGAGACAGAGACAGAGACAGAGACAGAGACAGACAGGCGATAAAAATCTCTGAAGAATAAATATGTTACTTTACGATCGAAGGGAATCGCCAGGCGCCCAAGAGAGAGTGGCTGCATTTACAATGATTGATAATCCTCCTGTCCCAGTCTTTCCTTCTTCTGCTCTTGATATTCCACCTATTTCTTCTCCTCTTCCTCTTCATTTTCCTACTCCCGTCCTCTTTTCTTCCGTGCTCTGACAGTTGTTTGCTTCCTTGGCCTGAGATAGAGTAGTTACTGTCACCTATTAGGTCGTTGAATCATGGCTATCATGGGCGATTTGTCGTCAGGGGTAGAACTACTCTTGGGTTGGTTTGTCATTCACCACATGTGTGGAGCACTGTTGCAGGCTTGGTCTTGGGCTGTGTTGTCATCCACCACATGTGTGGAGCACTGTTGCAGGCTTGGTCTTGGGCTGTGTTGTCATCCACCACATGTGTGGAGCAGTGTTGCAGGCTTGGTCTTGGGCTGTGTTGTCATCCACAACATGTGTGGAGCACTGTTGCAGGCTTGGTCTTGGGCTGTGTTATCATCCACCACATGTGTGGAGCACTGTTGCAGGCTTGGTCTTGGGCTGTGTTATCATCCACCACATGTGTGGAGCACTGTTGCAGGCTTGGTCTTGGGCTGTGTTGTCATCCACCACATGTGTGGAGCAGTGTTGCAGGCTTGGTCTTGGGCTGTGTTGTCATCCACCACATGTGTGGAGCAGTGTTGCAGGCTTGGTCTTGGGCTATGTTATCATCCACCACATGTGTGGAGCAGTGTTGCAGGCTTGGTTTTGGGCTGTGTTATCATCCACCACATGTGTGGAGCAGTGTTGCAGGCTTGGTCTTGGGCTGTGTTATCACCCACCACATGTGTGGAGCACTGTTGCAGGCTTGGTCTTGGACTGTGTTATCATCCACCACATGTGTGGAGCACTGTTGCAGGCTTGGTCTTGGGCTGTGTTGTCATCCACCACATGTGTGGAGCACTGTTGCAGGCTTGGTCTTGGGCTGTGTTATCATCCACCACATGTGTGGAGCAGTGTTGCAGGCTTGGTCTTGGGCTGTGTTATCATCCACCACATGTGCTGAGCAGAGCTACAATCTGCTTCCTGTCAAGACTACACATTTAGTCCCCCTTGGAAAGACTTACAGCTGTAGACAAAATACCACTTATCTCTCTCCCCATGATTTCCAAACGAAGCTCTGAGTGCGTGAGAGCTCTTTGAGTGCCTGAGAGCTCAATCAATTCCCCAGAACTCATATCTCTTTACGCAACAGATGCAACAATAATACATTATACTCACTTAAATTATCCCCGTGTCTGTAATCCTGTTGGGTAACTGTAGCACTCTGTAATCCTGTTGGGTAACTGTAGCACTCTGTAATCCAATTCGTTGGCTGAGGTTCTCTATTGTGTGAGATGGTTTCATTCGAGAGGGAGGTCTCTAATCTGTAACAGGATGAACTTGGAGTTGAGACAGAGGTGAGGAGAGAACACTGAGGCACTGAGACACTGAGAACACTGAGACACTGAGACACTGAGACACTGAGAACACTGAGACACTGAGAACACTGAGACACTGAGACACTGAGACACTGAGACACTGAGACACTGAGACACTGAGACACTGAGACACTGAGAACACTGAGACACTGAGACACTGAGACACTGAGAACACTGAGACACTGAGAACACTGAGACACTGAGACACTGAGACACTGAGAACACTGAGACACTGAGACACTGAGACACTGAGAACACTGAGACACTGAGACACTGAGAACACTGAGACACTGAGACACTGAGACACTGAGAACACTGAGACACTGAGACACTGAGAACACTGAGACACTGAGACACTGAGAACACTGAGACACTGAGACACTGAGACACTGAGAACACTGAGACACTGAGACACTGAGACACTGAGACACTGAGACACTGAGAACACTGAGACACTGAGAACACTGAGACACTGAGACACTGAGACACTGAGAACACTGAGACACTGAGAACACTGAGACACTGAGACACTGAGACACTGAGAACACTGAGACACTGAGAACACTGAGACACTGAGAACACTGAGACACTGAGACACTGAGAACACTGAGACACTGAGACACTGAGACACTGAGAACACTGAGACACTGAGAACACTGAGACACTGAGACACTGAGACACTGAGACACTGAGAACACTGAGACACTGAGAACACTGAGACACTGAGACACTGAGACACTGAGACACTGAGAACACTGAGACACTGAGACACTGAGACACTGAGAACACTGAGACAGTGAGACACTGAGAACACTGAGACACTGAGACACTGAGAACACTGAGACACTGAGAGGATTGCACAGGAGAATTGCCTCCCCCTTGTGACTTACAATGTTGGTAAAGAATGTACCAGGGACGAGTCTGTTGTGTTCCCCTTGTTCCCAGCGGGGCGGCGAATTCTGGTGGTGGACACCATTAACACACCCATTAATGGTGTCTTTTGTTAATGCTGCCCCCTTAATGGGTGTCTTAATGCTGCCCCCTTAACGGTGTCTTTTGTTAATGCTGCCCCCTTAATGGGTGTCTTAATGCTGCCCCCTTAATGGGTGTCTTAATGCTGCCCCTTAATGGTGTCTTTTGTTAATGCTGCCCCCTTAATGGTGTCTTTTGTTAATGCTGCCCCCTTAATGGTGTCTTTTGTTAATGCTGCCCCCCATCATCATTAACAAAAGACACCCATTAAGGGGGCAGCATTAACAACAGGCACCATTAAGACACCCATTAAGGGATGCAGCATTAACAACAGACACCATTAACAGACCCATTAAGGGGGGCAGCATTAACAACAGGTAACCACACAGTATGGGAAGTGAGAACTGTCTGCCTCCTCTCTGACAGGTGTGTGTGTGATACCTGAAAGGCTTCACAGTACAGAGGTTGTCGACCTCTGATCTTCGTGTCGGTCTGTGAGAGCGAGGGGGGAGATAATCCTTGTGTTGGTGGTGATTACTGTCAGCGGGGGAGAGGGGGAGAGATGGGTAGTGATGGGGAAGATGGGGAGAGAGGAAGAAAAGGGGAAAAGTCTGGTGGGGAAAAGTCTAGGCAGCTGGGGCGATAAGGAGCTGTATAAGAGGCTTTCGGCATTTTATTGGTGCAGACTTCAAGAAGGGCAGGGAGGTTGCGGGGTTGGTGGGGTTGTACTCACCTAGTTGTGCTTGCGGGGGTTGAGCTCTGGCTCTTTGGTCCCGCCTCTCAACTGTCAATAACTGGTGTACAGGTTCCTGAGCCTACTGGGTTCTATCATATCTACATTTGAAACTGTGTATGGAGTCAGCCTCCACCACATCACTGCCTAATGCATTCCATTTACTAACTACTCTGACACTGATAAAGTTCTTTCTAATGTCTCTGTGGCTCATTTGGGTACTCAGCTTCCACCTGTGTCCCCTTGTGCGTATACCACCCGTGTTAAATAATCCATCCTTGTCTACCCTGTCAATTCCCCTGAGAATTTGTATGTGGTGATCATGTCTTCCCGGGCTCTTCTGTCTTCCAGCGACGTGTGCAGTTCCCTCAGCCTTTCCTCATAACTCATGCCTCTTAGTTCAGGAACTAGCCTAGTGGCAGACCTCTGAACTTTTTCCAGCTTTGTCTTGTGCTTGACAAGGTACGGGCTCCATGCTGGGGCCGCATACTCCAGGATTGGCCTTGCATACGTAGTATACAAGGTTCTGAAAGATTCCTTATACAGGTTTTTGAAGGCATTTCTGTTGTTAGCCAGCCTCGCATACGCCGCCGATGTTATTCTTTTGATGTGGGCTTCAGGAGACAGGTTTGGTGTGATATTAACTCCTAGATCTTTCTCTCTTTCCGTTTCGTGAAGGACTTCAACGCCCACTCGGTATCCAATGTCTGGCCTCCTATTTCCTCCACCTAGTTTCATTACCTTACACTTACTTGGGTTGAACTTTAGTAGCCATTTATTTAACCATTCCTTCAGTTTGTTTAGGTCATTTCATAGCATCATACTATCTTCCTCTGTCTTAATTCTCCTCATAATTTTTGCATCATCAGCAAACATTGAGAGGAACGAGTCTATTCCTTCTGGGAGATCATTTACATATATCAGGAACAGTATAGGTCCAATAACTGATCCCTGCGGGACTCCACTGGTGACGCCTCGCCACTCTGAGACCTCACCCCTCACAGTGACTCTCTGTCTTCTGTTGCTTAGGTACTTAGGTTGTGGGCCTGGTGGGTTGTGGGATTGGTCGGGTGGTGGCCCGGGTGGGGTTTGGGAGCTTAGTGTTCAAAGGGGTGAGAGGTTGTGAACACTCAGGGGTATGAGAGGGGGTGGGGGAGCACTGGGCAGGGGTATGAGCTTGAGTGTGAGGGGATGAGAGTTAATTTTTTTTTATTATTATTATTATTTTCTACCACAAACGTGGCCGCACATTTACAATGCTAACCAGCATATAAGAGATGAGAGATAATTGTAAGTCTGAGAATGCATTGGTTGCTGCAGGATATATAGAGCAGTGATTCAAGCATGACAGTTGTCATGAGGCTGGGAGAGGCAGGATTGAGGCTGTCATGAGGCCGTGACAGGCGGGATACCAACTGACATGACACTGGGGAAGGGGAGATTAAGAGAAGCATGAAATGGCTCACACCCTTACTAATATTATCTCTATTTTGTATATATCTTACATTCCAGACAAGAGGTAACTTCTTGAAGAGGTCGAGAAGAAAATCTGTAGGATATCAGCAAACTCTGTAGGCCTATACAGAGCCTTCTGAAACATCATATTCTGTGAATTTTATTTTTGTAATTTATCTTGTGTCCGCCTATATTCCCTCTGTGTTTCATTCATTTTGCTTATTCTAATGTTTTCTTTACATTCTAACTTACTTCTTCCCAACTACATAGACTCACTGGCCAACATAATCTGAATTTTCAAGGGGATTCCAACCCCCAGCGACGGTGGCTTGTCTTCAATTACGGGACAGTGTTGTTTATGTCGGTTGTTGGGTCGTTAAGCTGCTTCTTCCCCCCCCCCCTCCCCCTCCCCCTTGTTTTAACCCCCCTTCCCCCCCCCCCCCTTTCAGGAGCGGCAGTTGCAGGTACACCGCTCGTCTCGTCGTGTTCTATTGCCATTAAGCCCAGGAGCTATGGTCCAATATTTACATTTGCCTCTCGCTACACCCAGACTTTGTTACCGAGATCAGTAGTAGTGGAAATTGGGACAAAACGGTTATGTTTCTGTTCCGGGGGATAGACGACTTTTGGCTCCGGTTAGGAGACCGGGAACTTTGGCCTTCTCATAGCTCATGCCGAACACATGTATATACGCGAGTCCGGCTCTCTCGATTTGCAATTATATAAACAAAACTAATTATTTTCCCTAACTTTAAACATACGAACCGAAGCATTCCACCTAACCTATCGAGGCCGATGCATAGAAAACGTCAGTATTACCATCTTCTTGAGATGATTTCGGGGCTTTAGTGTCCCCGCGGCCCGGTCCTCGACCAGGCCTCCACCCCCAGGAAGCAGCCCGTGACAGCTGACTAACACCCAGGTACCTATTTTACTGCTAGGTAATAGGGGCATAGGGTGAAAGAAACTCTGTCCATTGTTTCTCGCCGGCGCCTGGGATCGAACCCAGGACCACAGGATCACAAATCCAGCGTGCTGTCCACTCGGCCGACCGGCTCGACCATGCTTTAATTTTTAGTAATACGTTCATTTTTTCAGCGGATTGGTCGATTCCGTACCAAAAAAAATGTGACGGGTAGGATGTGCCACACGGAAAGCGTAACGGTAACACAGTTCAGTCACGTGACGCAAAACACACACTCACTTGTTTACGCCTCTCATCCCTGGCCTTAATACTGTAAAATGGATTGCTGGCATGCCCAAACAGCCTTGTTTATGGGGGCGATTGGGTAATCAGAGGTTGGCTCAGCCCTAAAGTTACTGGGCCACGAGTCAGCAGGGAACCGCCCCCAGGCGAGGCTGGGCCGCGGCGACCTCAACTCAAAAATTAACTGCCTGAGAAGACTAATTATAATTTTCATCAAGAGATGGCGCAGGCAAGGTGTGTCGGCCATATTGCCTGTTTAGGGCGCGGAGGGTTCAGGGGGGACGGGTAATAATGTGTGTGAAGCAGGGGAAAATAGGCGTGATGCAAGGGGGGAGGAAGGGGTGACGCAAGGAGGAAGGTGTGACGCAAGGGGGGGAAGGGAGGGAATTATCAGGAGAAAGCGCCAAGCCCTTACGACTATATAGCACTGGAAGGGGTCAGGATAAGGATTTGGGATGGGACAGGGGGAAAGGAATGGTGCCCCAACCACTTGTGAACGGTCGGGGGATTGAACGCCGACCTTTATGAAGCGAGACCGTCGCTCTACCGTCCAGCCCAAGTGGTTGGGCATGTGGGGAGGGGGGGGGGGGGGAAGCAATCATCATTTTTTTCCTGTACACGTTCTTCGAAACTGTTAATTAATAGTTTTGACTTCCAGCACATAGCCTTCTGTTCTATAGGTGCAATAAATTAAACTGCAGAAAGCTCCTGTATGCTCATACAAGGCAGCTCCTGTCTAACCTACGCTTGAAACAACCTTGTGAATCTTACTGACTTGTTTTTGCCCCGGACAGGATCCGCTAAATAATTTTATATCCAGGATCTCTATTGGTGCAGAGGTTAGAGTAGTGAAGGAACAGTGCCCAATCGTTACGGCGTGCCCAATACGCGAACCCAGATCATTTGGTTTGCAAGGCGCGCTGGGGGAGGCACTATGACCACCACGCAAAAGGTTGTTATTTAAGTTCCTATGACAACTCGTAGCCTGGTGGATAGCGCGCAGGACTCGTAATTCTGTGGCGCGGGTTCGATTCCCGCACGAGGCAGAAACAAATGGGCAAAGTTTCTTTAACCCTGAATGCCCCTGTTACCTAGCAGTAAATAGGTACCTGGGAGTTAGTCAGCTGTCACGGGCTGCTTCCTGGGGGTGGAGGCCTGGTCGAGGACCGGGCCGCGGGGACACTAAAAAAGCCCCGAAATCATCTCAAGATAAATCTTAAGAAGACAATATTAGATCTAATATTTATATTTAATATCTGATATTTAGATCCATTATAGCTCTTCTAGTTTAATAACTAATCGTATTCACAATTCATGTTTGTTAAATTAATATATATAAATATATATATATATATATATATATATATATATATATATATATATATATATATATATATATATATATATATATATATATATATATATATCTTATACGTCTAGTATCGATACCTGAAGTATCTTGTATGTCTCAATCATAGCTCCTTTGGGTCTTCATTTTCAAGAGTTATGAAGGTAATTTACTGTAGCCATTGGGCCCCAACCCTCTTAATAAATTCTCGGATCAGATTAATTGATCATTGTGCCGCAGGCGGCTCGTTTATTATGCACCCCATACTCACCCTGTGAGCGGAAGCGCAAAAAGGATTACAGAGGGTACAAAAGATCAAGTTTGTGACTAACCTTAGTTCTTATCAAAGTTTTCACTTGTCTGGTAGGAAGGTTCAAGTACTTGAGCTGAATGAACAAATCCACAAGGGGCCGTGACGAGGATTCGAACCTGCGTCCGAGAGCATCCCAGACCCCTTCCTTAATCGACTGTACTGAATATTTTCTCCGTTTTTCTAATGTTGGTCATTAGCTCAGGAACTATTTGTCACGTTTACAAGGCAGGAGTTACCATCCTTGAACCACCAATGTAGATGTACTCGTCTGGCTGTGTTTCTAGAGTTAAATATCATCTAATGGCGATTTTCTGATCTTTTGTAAGCTCAGTGCAATGATGCCGTGTACTCACCTAGTTGTACTCACCTAGTTGTGTTTGCGGGGGTTGAGCTCTGGCTCTTTGATCCCGCCTCTCAACCGTCAATCAACAGGTGTACAGATTCCTGAGCCTATCGGGCTCTGTCATATCTACATTTGAAACTGTGTATGTATGATTCGTGTGTGTGTGTGTGCGTGTGTGTGTGTGTGTGTGTATGTGTGTGTGTGTGTGTGTGTGTGTGTGTGTGTGTACTCACCTAATTGTGCTTGCGGGGGTTGAGCTCTGGCTCTTTGATCCCGCCTCTCAACCGTCAATCAACTGGTGTACAGGTTCCTGAGCCTACTGGGCTCTATCATATCTACATTTGAAACTGTGTATGTGTGTGTATGTACACTACGAAACTGTGTGTGTGTGTGTGTGTGTGTGTGTGTGTGTGTGTGTGCGTGCGTGTGTGTGTGTGCGTGCGCACCGGGTTGCGTGTACGTGAGTCATGCGCACATGGGAACAATGCTGTACCTACACATGCAAGAATCTTCTTTTATATCCTTCCCTGATTTAATTTGTTTTACAACAAAAGCAACTACCATATTAGTCCCGGGGGGGGGGGAGGGGGGAGGGGGGTATAGGGGGGGGAGGGGGGGGGGAGGGGGGGTTGGGGGGATGGGGGGGGGGGGTTACTTGCACGGGAACGCAAGTCTGAAAAAAAGGCTAACAAAAAAACCAGCCTTGAAACAAAAATCTAGATACAGGAGTTAGAATACAGCAATCTAGATACAACAGTCCAAATACAATAGCCTGAACATATTAATGTGAACACGATAAATCACATATACAACTCTCCTGAGAACAATAGCCTCAATACAGTAACAAGAGGGAACCTGTCTTTGATACAGCAGGCTGAATACAACAGCTTGGATATAACGACTAGAAACAAATAGGCTTGAATACAGCTATATAAATACAAAGGCCTGAATACAGCCTTAATACAAAGGCCTGAATACAGCCTTGTGAATGCAAAGGCCTGAATACAGCCTTGTGGATACAAAAGCCTGAATACAGCCTTGTGAATACAAATGCTTGAATACAGCCTTGTGAATACAAAGGCCTGAATACAGCCTTGTGAATACAAAGGCCTGAATACAGCCTTGTGAATACAAAGGCCTGAATACAGCCTTGTGAATACAAAGGCCTGAATACAGCCTTGTGAATACAAAGGCCTGAATACAGCCTTGTGAATACAAAAAGCCCTTATCAAATATGCTTTCATACGAATTCGAACAAATCAAAGAATATTTGATACCAGTTCGAACACGTATCAAAGCATATTTGATGCGAATTCGAAAACGTATCAAAGAATATTTGATACGGGTTCGAACACGTATCAAAGAATATTTGATACGGGTTCGAACACGTATCAAAGCGTATTTGATACGGGTTCGAACACGTATCAAAGCATATTTGATACGAATTCGAACACGTATCAAAGCATATTTGATACGAATTCGAACACGTATCAAAGCATAATTGATTCAGGTTCGAACACGTATCAAAGCATAATTGATTCAGGTTCGAACACGTATCAAAGCATATTTGATACGGGTTCGAACACGTATCAAAGCATATGTGTGGCGAATTCGAACAAGGCAGAGAGACACGCGTCAGGAAATGTCTCCAGTGCGGTCTATCGAGGAATATTCTTTTCGCATATATATTTTTCTGATAGTAATCTTTTATTTTTATGGTAATATTATTTTTGCCTGTTGCGTCTTCCCTGGTCTGATGTTTGACCATTTGCATATTGAGTGGAGATACCATCACCACCACCATATTGGCTTGGTGATACAACATTTGCATACTGTGTGTGTGTGTGTGTGTGGGGGGGGTGTGTGTGTGTGGGGGGTGTGTGGGGTGGGTGTGTGTGTGTGTGTGTGTGTGTGTGTGTGTGTGTGTGTGGGGGGTGTGTGTGTGTGTGTGTGTGTGTGTGTGTGTGTGTGTGTGTGGTGTGTGTGGGGTGTGTGTGTGTGTGTGTGTGTGTGGGGGGGTGTGTGTGTGGGGGGGGGTGTGTGTGATGTGTGTGTGTGTGCGTGTGTGTGTGTGTGTGGGGTGTGTGTGTGTGTGTGTGTGTGTGTGTGTGTGTGTGTGTGTGGTGTGTGTGTGTGTGTGGGGGGGGGGGTGTGTGTACGTGTGTATGTGTGTGTGTGTGTGTGTGTGTATGTATGTGTGTGTGTGTACTCACCTATTTGTACTCACCTATTTGTGCTTGCGGGGGTTGAGCCTTGGCTCTTTAGTCCCGCCTCTCAACTGTCAATCAACAGGTGTACAGGTTCCTGAGCCTATTGGGCTCTTATCATATCTACACTTGAAACTGTGTATGGAGTCAGCCTCCACCACATCACTGCCTAATGCATTCCATTTATTAACTACTCTGACACTGAAAAAGTGCCTTCTAATGTCCCTGTGGCTCATGTGGGTACTCAGTCTCCACCTGTGTCCCCTTGTTCGCGTCCCACCAGTGTGTGTGTGTGTGTGTGTGTGTGTGTGTGTGTGTGTGTGTGGTGTGTGTGTGTGTGTGTGTGTGTGTGTGTGTGTGTGTGTGTGTGTGTGTGTGTGTGTGTGTGTGTGTGTGTTTAAATTAAAAAAATAACTCATAGTTTATCATTTCATAAGCAAAAAATGTGAAAAATATATAAATTACAAAAAAAATTGGCTTATTAGGCAAATCGGGCCTTGCATAGTAGGCCGAGTATTGTGATATATATATATATATATATATATATATATATATATATATATATATATATATATATATATATATATATATATTATTAAATATGACCGAAAAAGTAAGATTAATAATTCTAACACGAATTTTCTCAATCTTTCGTACATTTCTTTTCACTGTTGGAGGTAAATCAAAAATCAATTCTCCAAAATTCATTTTTATTTCTAGTCTGACGCGACACGAGCGCGTTTCGTAAAACTTATTACATTTTCAAAGACTTTAGTTTTCAAATACACAACTGAATTGAACTTACGCATCTCCGACTTTGTTTATATCTGCATTTGAGAGACGTGGATGGGGTGAGGTGGCATTAATAGGGTATTAATTTCATCAACACAAGACAGAACAAGAGGTGGCATTAATAGGGTATTAATTTCATCAACACAAGACAGAACACGAAACAATGGGTATTGAATAGAAGTGATTGTAGAAAGCCTATTGGTCCATATTTCTTGATGCTTCTATATTGGAGCGGAGTCTTGAGGTGGGTAGAATATAGTTCTGCATTAATTGGCTGTTGATTGCTGGTGTTGACTTCTTGATGTGTAGTGCCTCGCAAACGTCAAGCCGCCTGCTATCGCTGTATCTATCGATGATTTCTGTGTTGTTTACTAGGATTTCTCTGGCGATGGTTTGGTTGTGGGAAGAGATTATATGTTCCTTAATGGAGCCCTGTTGCTTATGCATCGTTAAACGCCTAGAAAGAGATGTTGTTGTCTTGCCTATATACTGGGTTTTTTGGAGCTTACAGTCCCCAAGAGGGCATTTGAAGGCATAGACGACGTTAGTCTCTTTTAAAGCGTTCTGTTTTGTGTCTGGAGAGTTTCTCATGAGTAGGCTGGCCGTTTTTCTGGTTTTATAGTAAATCGTCAGTTGTATCCTCTGATTTTTGTCTGTAGGGATAACGTTTCTATTAACAATATCTTTCAGGACCCTTTCCTCCGTTTTATGAGCTGTGGAAAAGAAGTTCCTGTAAAATAGTCTAATAGGGGGTATAGGTGTTGTGTTAGTTGTCTCTTCAGAGGTTGCATGGCGTTTCACTTTCCTTCTTATGATGTCTTCGACGAAACCATTGGAGAAGCCGTTGTTGACTAGGACCTGCCTTACCCTACAGAGTTCTTCGTCGACTTGCTTCCATTCTGAGTTGTGGCTGAGAGCACGGTCGACATATGCGTTAACAACACTCCTCTTGTACCTGTCTGGGCAGTCGCTGTTGGCATTTAGGCACATTCCTATGTTCGTTTCCTTAGTGTAGACTGCAGTGTGGAAACCTCCGCTCTTTTCCATGACTGTTACATCTAGAAAGGGCAGCTTCCCATCCTTTTCCATCTCGTAAGTGAAACGCAGCACGGAACTCTGCTCAAATGCCTCCTTCAGCTCCTGCAGATGTCTGACATCAGGTACCTGTGTAAAAATGTCATTTTTACACAGGTACCTGATGCCAATGGATGTATTCAACATTCCTCTCTCACTTTTGCTAGTTTTCACTCATCTTTCTCATTTATGTCCACCAGTTTTTTTTCTGTAGTTTCTTAAACATTTAAAATTTTTGTCATTTCTAAATTTATCTTATGTTTGTGTAGGTAATTCTGTCTCTATTTTCACTGCCTTTCTTGTCCCTGTCTGTAATTATTCTTCCATTATCTTTTCACATCTGTTTATTTCTTTATCTGTATCCTGCAGCATTTAATTCATGCTTTTATGCAACCCCGCTTTCTTCTGCATCAGTTCATGCTGTACTCCTTACTTGTTGTCCTTCAGTCGACAGCATTGTGTCTGAGGACAATGCTGCCCTCAGCATCCCTACTTTATGCCATCTAGTCATCTTCTTCCACCTGCATAAGTCACTTTCTCTCACCTGCATGTCACTTTCTCTCACCTGCGTAAGTCACTTTCTTCCACCTGCATAAGTCACTTTCTCTCACCTGCATAAGTCACTTTCTTCCACCTGCATAAGTCACTTTCTTCCACCTGCATAAGTCACTTTCTCTCACCTGCATAAGGCACTTTCTCCCATCTGCATAAGTCACTTTCTCCCACCTACATACGTCACTTTCTCCCACCTACATACGTCACTTTCTCCCACCTACATACGTCACTTTCTCCCACCTGCATAAGTCACTTTCTCCCACCTGCATAAGTCACTTTCTCCCACCTGCATAAGTCACTTTCTTCCACCTGCATACGTCACTTTCTTCCATCTGCATAAGTCACTTTCTTCCACCTGCATAAGTCACTTTCTCCCACCTGCATAAGTCACTTTCTCCCACCTGCATAAGTCACTTTCTCCCACCTGCATAAGTCACTTTCTCTCACCTGCATAAGTCACTTTCTTCCACCTGCATCAGTCACTTTCTCCCACCTACATAAGTCACTTTCTTCCACCTGCATAAGTCACTTTCTTCCACCTGCATAAGTCACTTTCTTCCACCTTTTCTCACCTGTATAAAGCATCACTGTATCGATACAGACGCTGCTGTAACCCAGCATGTTACAGGAATGCCATTTCTTAAACTCCCTTCGACCTGGCATACCTGTATGAAATGCCCTACATCTCCCATGCCCACAAGAGGGGCATCAACACTATTTCACTTGAAAAGGCTGTCTCTTCTGGCTATCTTGAGGTTATCTTGAGATGATTTCGGGGCTTTTCTTTTTAGTGTCCCCGCGGCCCGGTCCTCGACCAGGCCTCCACCCCCAGGAAGCAGCCCGTGACAGCTGACTAACTCCCAGGTACCTATTTACTGCTAGGTAACAGAGCTATATCATTATATTTACCAGTTGTTGGAGTTAATATTGACAGAGATAGCTGCCAAGTGGATACATTATCCATCAGTGCCTTTGATATAGTCGTTGAATTGATATCATTAGCGTTCATGTTGAATAGATATCATTAGCGTTGATGTTGAATTGATATCATTAGCGTTGATGTTGAATAGATATCATTAGCGTTGATGTTGAATAGATATCATTAGCGTTGATGTTGAATAGATATCATTAGCGTTGATGTTGAATAGATATCATTAGCGTTGATGTTGAATAGATATCATTAGCGTTGATGTTGAATTGATATCATTAGCGTTGATGTTGAATAGATATCATTAGCGTTGATGTTGAATAGATATCATTAGCGTTGATGTTGAATTGATATCATTAGCGTTGATGTTGAATAGATATCATTAGCGTTGATGTTGAATAGATATCATTAGCGTTGATGTTGAATTGATATCATTAGCGTTGATGTTGAATAGATATCATTAGCGTTGATGTTGAATTGATATCATTAGCGTTGATGTTGAATTGATATCATTAGCGTTGATGTTGAATTGATATCATTAGCGTTGATGTTGAATTGATATCATTAGCGTTGATGTTGAATTGATATCATTAGCGTTAATAGAATAAGGTATGTATGGCTGCGGATGTTGAAAGGGATGGTTTGTTCTGTATTGTTCTTGATGTTATAAGTTGTTCTTGATGTGTATTGTTCTTAAGATAGTTAAGTTAGCTTAAGTTATAAGTGTCCCTTTGAACAAAATGTACTTTGATATTTAATGTGGTGTTCTTATGCTAAATTAAAAACAAAAAATGCACTTCTTCCACCTCTCTTATGCCCTGTTCAACCACTTGGGCTGGACGGTAGAGCGACGGTCTCGCTTCATGCAGGTCGGCGTTCAATCCCCCTGACCGTCCACAAGTGGTTTGGGCACCATTCCTTCTACCCCCGTTCCATCCCAAATCCTTATCCTGACCCCTTCCAAATGCTATATAGTCGTAATGGCTTGGTGCTTTCCCCCTGATAATTCTTTCTCTCTCTCGCTGCGTTATATCGTCAGTGACGCATTGCTCGGCACGTCTAACGTATCATTATTGACGTCACAGACGTTCGACGTCGTTTACGTCGACGTCACGGGGTTTAGCGTCGTTATGGGGGTCCCTGGAGCACGCGTTCAATCTT
The DNA here is from genome assembly GCF_040958095.1 of Procambarus clarkii. Classification (NCBI taxonomy): domain Eukaryota; kingdom Metazoa; phylum Arthropoda; class Malacostraca; order Decapoda; family Cambaridae; genus Procambarus; species Procambarus clarkii. The sequence goes on along the minus strand of NC_091208.1, from coordinate 18,420,177 downwards.
AGAGGGAGCCGGTCGGCCGAGCGGACAGCACGCTGGACTTGTGATCCTGTGGTCCCGGGTTCGATCCCGGGCGCCGGCGAGAAACAATGGGCAGAGTTTCTTTCATCCTATGCCCTAGTTACCTAGCAGTAAAATAGGTACCTAGGTGTTAGTCAGCTGTCACGGGCTGCTTCCTGGGGGTGGAGGCCTGGTCGAGGACCGGGCCGCGGGGACACTAAAGTCCCAAAATCATCTCAAGATAACCTCAAGATTGTCGGGTTGAATAATGTATTTAACCACGAAGGAGAATTGAAATGACCTGAGCGCTTTCTCCTGTTAATCCTCCCGTCATTAAGAGTACAATCAATGAAGATTGATGATTGATGAAGATTAAGCCACCCAAGAGGTGGCACGGGCATGAATAGCCCGTAAGTGGTAGATTTTTTTTGGAGTGAATGTATACTGTGTGTGTTCTGAGGTCGCATTTATATCGTCAGGCTGCTATCGCGGGGGAGGATACTGTTTGACAGTCTTTATGAGGGTCTCCAGCTGCTGGACAGTCTTTATGAGGGTCTCCAGCTGCTGGACCGTCTTTATGAGGGTCTCCAGCTGCTGGACAGTCTTTATGACGGTCTCCAGCTGCTGGACAGTCTTTATGACGGTCTCCAGCTGCTGGACAGTCTTTATGAGGGTCTCCAGCTGCTGGACAGTCTTTATGAGGGTCTCCAGCTGCTGGACAGTCTTTATGAGGGTCTCCAGCTGCTGGACAGTCTTTATGACGGTCTCCAGCTGCTGGACAGTCTTTATGAGGGTCTCCAGCTGCTGGACAGTCTTTATGAGGGTCTCCAGCTGCTGGACAGTCTTTATGAGGGTCTCCAGCTGCTGGACAGTCTTTATGAGGGTCTCCAGCTGCTGGACAGTCTTTATGAGGGTCTCCAGCTGCTGGACAGTCTTTATGAGGGTGTCCAGCTGCTGGACAGTCTTTATGAGGGTCTCCAACTGCTGGACAGTCTTTATGAGGGTGTCCAGCTGCTGGACAGTCTTTATGACTAGAAGGATAACAGTGTTGATGGCTTCAGGGTTGTTACTGCAAGATTCAGGGACTCTTAAAGCTCTTCTAAGGTCATTGGTTGCTTCACATTCCAGGAGATAGTGAAGTAGTGGCTTCTCTGTGATTGACAGAAGATTGGCAATCACTTTTCTGTGATTGGCAGAAGATGCATTCTCTCTGTCGGGGTTCACCAATCTCCCAGTTGCATCTGTAACCTAGACGAAGTCTATATAACCGATCTGCTATTTATCCAGATCCCTCTGGATTCCTTTCTGGGATATTTATCCTGTTTTACTAAGTTTCTAATTCCTCTTATTGGTGGTACCTTATGCAGTAGGATTTGAAAAACTTTCCCCCGATTTTAAGAACCTTAGTATCAATTTGGTGTTCAAGAATAGTACGATCAAGTCCAATTTAATACAAATTTCCCCCTGGTACAGCAGGTTGTGTGTATTCAATTCTCTGCAATGATTGTGAGTGTGTGTGTACCTTGGACAAACTGGAAAATACTTATATATGTATATATGTATATATATATATATATATATATATATATATGTCGTACCTAGTAGCCAGAACTCACTTCTCAGCCTACTATTCAAGGCCCGATTTGCCTAATAAGCCAAATTTTCCTGAATTAATATATTTACTATAATTTTTTTCTTATGAAATGATAAAGCTACCCTTTTCTCTATGTATGAGGTCAATTTTTTTTTATTGGAGTTAAAATTAACGTAGATATATGACCGAACCTAACCAACCCTACCTAACCTAACCTAACCTATATTTATAGGTAAGGTTAGGTTAGGTAGCCAAAAAAAGCTAGGTTAGGTTAGGTTAGGTAGGTTAGGTAGACGAAAAAACATTAATTCATGAAAACTTGGCTTATTAGGCAAATCGGGCCTTGAATAGTAGGCTGAGAAGTGCGTTCTGGCTATTAGGTACGACATATATATATATATATATATATATATATATATATATATATATATATATATATATATATATATATATATATATATATATATATATATATATATACTGTTTACAATCCCAGGCTGGAAAGGCTCTTGGAAGCCTCAGAGATAATCGACTCTATCCTCTTCCAGCTCCAAATTAGGTTTGCATCCTGAACGGAAAATCCGGCTCCTTTCTGGGCCTTTAAAACTTCTTTCCCAGTGACTCTCTCTCTCTCTCTCTCTCTCTCTCTCTCTCTCTCTCTCTCTCTCTCTCTCTCTCTCTCTCTCTCTCCTTTCGGACATCGGTCCATCGAAATGGAAGAGATACAAGCACACACACACACACACACACACACACACACGTGAGACTGTGCGACAGAAAATACTTTTAAGCTCACCATCAGTTATCGTTCCAGGAAGACATAATTTGGTCTTGTGATAGCTGGTAATGGAAGTACATTCCACGTCTTTAGGAAGGGTGATATGGGACAGGACAAGATAACATCTTGTGGAACAGAGGATGAAACATTGTAGCGGTTGTCGATTACTTGACTTCCTATTAAACAGGATTAGGTTTCTGTGGAACAGGATTAATTTCTGGTGTCAGAGGATCAACTCCTTGTGGAATAAGATCAAATTCCAGTGGGACAAGACTATCTTCCAGTGGCACAAGACCAACTTCCAGTAGCACAAGACCAACTTCCAGTAGCACAAGACCATCTTCCAGAGTCACAAGACCATCTTCCAGTAGCACAAGACCATTTTCCAGTAGCACAAAATCATCTTCCAGTGGCACAAGACCATCTTCCAGTGGCACAAGACCATCTTCCAGTGGCATAAGACCAACTTCCAGTGGCACAAGACCATCTTCCAGTGGCACAAGACCATCTTTCAGTGGCACAAGACCATCTTCCAGTGGCACAAGACCATCTTCCAGTGGCACAAGACAATCTTCCAGTAGCACAAGACTATCTTCCAGTGACACAAATCCATCTTCCAGTGACACAAATCCATCTTCCAGTGACACAAATCCATCTTCCAGTGACACAAATCCATCTTTCAGTGGCACAAGACCATCTTCCAGTGGCACAAGACCATCTTCCAGTGGCACAAGACAATCTTCCAGTAGCACAAGACTATCTTCCAGTGACACAAATCCATCTTCCAGTGACACAAATCCATCTTCCAGTGACACAAAACCATCTTCCAGTGACACAAATCCATCTTCCAGTGACACAAATCCATCTTCCAGTGGTACAAGACAATCTTCCAGTAGCACAAGACAATCTTCCAGTGACACAAATCCATCTTTCAGTGGCACAAGACCATCTTCCAGTGGCACAAGACCATCTTCCAGTGGCACAAGACAATCTTCCAGTAGCACAAGACTATCTTCCAGTGACACAAATCCATCTTCCAGTGACACAAATCCATCTTCCAGTGACACAAAACCATCTTCCAGTGACACAAATCCATCTTCCAGTGACACAAAACCATCTTCCAGTGACACAAATCCATCTTCCAGTGACACAAATCCATCTTCCAGTGACACAAATCCATCTTCCAGTGACAAATCCATCTTCCAGTGACAAATCCATCTTCCAGTGGTACAAGACAATCTTCCAGTAGCACAAGACAATCTTCCAGTGACACAAATCCATCTTCCAGTAGCACAAGACCATCTTCCAGTGACACAAATCCATCTTCCAGTGACACAAATCCATCTTCCAGTGACACAAATCCATCTCCCAGTGACACAAATCCATCTTCCAGTGACACAAATCCATCTTCCAGTGGCACAAATCCATCTTCCAGTGGCACAAATCCATCTTCCAGTGGTACAAGACAATCTTCCAGTAGCACAAGACAATCTTCCAGTGACACAAATCCATCTTCCAGTAGCACAAGACCATCTTCCAGTGACACAAATCCATCTTCCAGTGACACAAATCCATCTTCCAGTGACACAAATCCATCTCCCAGTGACACAAATCCATTTTCCAGTGACACAAATCCATCTTCCAGTGGCACAAATCCATCTTCCAGTGGTACAAGACAATCTTCCAGTAGCACAAGACCATCTTCCAGTGACACAAATCCATCTTCCAGTGGTACAAGACAATCTTCCAGTAGCACAAGACCATCTTCCAGTGACACAAATCCATCTTCCAGTGGTACAAGACAATCTTCCAGTAGCACAAGACCATCTTCCAGTGACACAAATCCATCTTCCAGTGACACAAATCCATCTCCCAGTGACACAAATCCATCTTCCAGTGACACAAATCCATCTTCCAGTGGCACAAATCCATCTTCCAGTGGTACAAGACAATCTTCCAGTGACACAAATCCATCTTCCAGTAGCACAAGACCATCTTCCAGTAGCACAAGACCATCTTCCAGTGACACAAATCCATCTTCCAGTGACACAAATCCATCTTCCAGTGACACAAATCCATCTTCCAGTGACACAAATCCATCTTCCAGTGACACAAATCCATCTCCCAGTGACACAAATCCATCTTCCAGTAGCACAAGACCATCTTCCAGTGACACAAATCCATCTTCCAATGACACAAATCCATCTTCCAGTGACACAAATCCATCTTCCAGTGACACAAATCCATCTTCCAATGACACAAATCCATCTTCCAGTGACACAAATCCATCTTCCAGTGACACAAATCCATCTTCCAGCCAAGGTATAACAAATCTAAACAAACCATCACACGAAACCTCATCGTTCCAGGCGATGGTTAACGTTTAAAACAAAAATTCTTTTCGCCAAAAGAAATTTATTTTACCCGCGGTGATACGTGTTTGACAAAGAAGATGCTACATGCTTTGCAAGAAGAGATGTTCACTTTCTTAGCATCTCCTTAGCGGAAATTGCCAAACCGTTCTTCTGGAAGACAACTAGGAAGCCCCCCAGATGCGGGTCCCGTCGTCTTGGTGATGAAAACAGATGCGAAATCTATTTCACGAAGCAGAAAATCTAGAATTGTGAATTTTGTTTATCTAAAGGATGTCATTCTTTCCCTCTCTCTCTCTCTCTCTCTCTCTCTCTCTCTCTCTCTCTCTCTCTCTCTCTCTCTCTCTCTCTCTCTCTCTCTCTCTCTCTCTCTCTCTCTCTCGCTCTCTTATGTTCTTGGGATTCTGTGTTACATTGAGATTGTATCTCTTGAATTGGGTGTGATAAAGGGGAGATACCTGTATATAGCCATGATGAGACATAGACTCACCTCTACATAGCCATGATGAGACATAGACTCACCTCTACATAGCCATAATGAGACACAGACTCATCTCTATATAGCCATGATGAGACACAGACTTACCTGTATATGGGTGTAGTGAGGTGGTCCCTGAACCACAGGAGAAGGTAGACAGAGTCAACAGGGGGATGAGATACCTCACAGGGCAGTGCCGCCGAGCCGCCCCACACTCCTGTCACTGCTACCACCGGTACTGTCCAAAAGAGATACTGGCGTCACTATAATAGATAACTGGAAAGTAGATAATTATCTCTGTCGAGACAGAATGACCTTTAAATAGACGCAAGTTTGATCCCACCACATTGCCTCAATGAGGTTTTTTATTGATATTTGAACCTTTAAACGTCATTGATCGCGTATAATCAGGAATAGCTGATCGTTGAGATTCGTTAAGTCAGTGATCACGTATGATCAGGATTAGCTGATCAATAAGATTTGTAAAGTCAGTAAGCATAATTGACTAAAGATAAGCAGATATTGAGCTTTATTATACCGAGGAATAAGGCCCATAAAATAGCCAAGAAATAAGAAATAAGCCATAAATAAGGGAATAAGAAATATATCTGAAAAACAAATAAAGAACAGGAATAGGCTTCAAATTGCCTAAGCTGTTCTATTCCTTTGTGATGTATTTTATAGTCCCAATAAACGTAGTTTCAATGGTTGCAATAGTTCGTTCCTGGTAATTAATCTCAACTGTGAATGATTTAGCTTTTTGGGTTAACAGCGAGCTCGTTTCTTAGCGAACGACGAGGCTTTTCAAGAACTTAAGTTCATTTTGACATAGACTTTGAGCCAGAGATTATTATGATTCAAAGTATATTATTACTGTGATTAAATGGCTATAGCTTAATCAGCCATTAGATTGGAGGAAGAGGGGTAGTTTTTGTCATTTGTTATGTCTTAATTACTTAAGGCATAGTAATTAATTGCTTAATTACTTAATGACTTGAAATGCCTCATTAGGTGGTTGTTTGGTTCTATGTGGATGATGCCTAGGTGCTTCGTTACCTGGGAGATGCGTCCCAGCATTTAATCTATGAGATAAGTCCCAGCATCATTTAATCTCTGAGATGAGTCCCACCATCATTTAATCTCTGAGAGAAGTCATAGCATCATTTAATCTCTGAGATGAGTTCCAGCATCATTTAATCTCTGAGATGAATCCCAGCATCATTTAATCTCTGAGAAGAGTCCCAGCATCATTTAATCTCTGAGTCCCAACATCATTTAATCTCTGAGTCCCAGCATCATTTAATCTCTGAGAAGAGTCCCAGCATCATTTAATCTCTGAGTCCCAACATCATTTAATCTCTGAGATGAGTCCCAGCAGCATTTAATCTCTGAGATGACTCCCAGCATCATTTAATCTCTGAGATAAACTCACATGTTGGTAAAGCAACTTCGGATGCTGTTTCAGGGAGATCTGCTCGGTATCAAGCCATTCTTAGTTTCTGGGTTTGTGGGTTTCTGGGTTTGTGGGTTTCTGGGTTTGTGGGTTTCTGGGTTTGTGGGTTTCTGGGTTTGTGGGTTTCTGGGTTTGTGGGTTTCTGGGTTTGTGGGTTTCTGGGTTTGTGAGTTTCTGGGTTTCTGGGTTTCTGGGTTTCTGGGTTTCTGGGTTTGTGGGTTTGTGGGTTTGTGGGTTTCTGGGTTTGTGGGTTTCTGGGTTTCTGGGTTTCTGGGTTTGTGGGTTTCTGGGTTTGTGGGTTTCTGGGTTTGTGGGTTTCTGGGTTTGTGGGTTTCTGGGTTTGTGGGTTTCTGGGTTTCTGGGTTTCTGGGTTTCTGGGTTTGTGGGTTTCTGGGTTTGTGGGTTTGTGGGTTTCTGGGTTTCTGGGTTTGTGGGTTTCTGGGTTTGTGGGTTTCTGGGTTTCTGGGTTTGTGGGTTTCTGGGTTTGTGGGTTTGTGGGTTTCTGGGTTTGTGGTGTCTAGCTTTGTCTAGTATTTGCTATTTCTGTGTTTTTCATCTGTTTATATTTTATATATAAATCACACTTTAAGTTATAAATCTTAACATAATCATTTACACATCCAAATATATAATCTTAAAAAAAATATATTGGTAATTTTCTAGTTCTCTTAATCAATAATAATAATAATAATTTTGATAAATTAGTAAATTATAATTAATCACTGGCCAAAAAATCAGATAGCAA
>NC_091208.1:18400260-18410260 GCF_040958095.1 Procambarus clarkii | reverse complement strand
AACGGTTATGATGGTAGCCGAGGCTATTTGCCTATCATCCCGACGGCACTTGACAACGAGCCGGCGTTTTAGGTATTTTCGGTTTATTAATTGTTCGAAACTCTGGTTTAACGAGAGAATTAACGAACGGATTACTGTTTAAAGAAAGAATTCATCAAGTGAGGTGTATTAACAGTGAGTCTGTGTAACAAGAATGGTTAACGACTGTTCGCAAAGGGAGGTTAAAGAGACGAGGGCTTAACGAGGGCTTAACGAGCGTTTTAACGAGATCGACACCAATCCAGAAAGCTACCTAATGTAGTAAAAATAAACAAATAATTTAGACAAAAAAGCTATCATGCTTTTATATATTTTCCAATGTACTTCAGGAAGGGGGCCTGACAGCTGAGTGGACAGCGCTTTGGATTCGTAGTCCTGGGGTTCCGGGTTCTATCCTCGGTGGAGGCGGAGGCAAATGGGCAGAGTTTCTTTCACCTTAATGCCCCTGTTCACCTAGCATTAAATAGGTACCTGTGATTTAGTCACCTGCTACGGGCTGCTTCCTGGGGGTGTGTAACAAAAATGAGGCCTGGTCGAGGACCGGGCCGCGGGGACGCTAAGCCCCGAAATCATCTCAAGATAACATCAAGAAGGAATAAATGATATTTACAGAACATCTGAGTTTCTGAGAAATGTTAATAAGGGGTTAGCAAGCATTTCAGTATCCATTTACGAAACCTGTTAATCTTTTCTCATTAATCATCACGGTTTTCTTTGCTTTAAATAGCTTATTACGAGGATAAATACCTTATGAGGAACCACCAAGTTCTTCCAGAGGCATAGTACTGGAACCACCAAGTTCTTCCAGAGGCATAGTACTGGAACCGCCAAGGTGTTCCAGAGACATAGTACTGGAACCACCAAGGTGTTCCAGAGACATAGTACTGGAACCGCCAAGGTGTTCCAGAGACATAGTACTGGAACCGCCAAGGTGTTCCAGAGACATAGTACTGGAACCACCAAGTTCTTCCAGAGGCATAGTACTGGAACCACCAAGTTCTTCCAGAGGCATAGTACTGGAACCACCAAGTTCTTCCAGAGGCATAGTACTGGAACCACCAAGTTCTTCCAGAGGCATAGTACTGGAACCACCAAGTTCTTCCAGAGGCATAGTACTGGAACCACCAAGTTCTTCCAGAGGCATAGTACTGGAACCACCAAGTTCTTCCAGAGGCATAGTACTGGAACCACCAAGTTCTTCCAGAGGCATAGTACTGGAACCACCAAGTTCTTCCAGAGGCATAGTACTGGAACCACCAAGTTCTTCCAGAGGCATAGTACTGGAACCGCCAAGGTGTTCCAGAGACATAGTACTAGAACCACCAAGGTCTTCCAGAGACATAGTACTGGAACCACCAAGGTCTTCCAGAGACATAGTGCTGGAACCACCAAGGTCTTCCAGAGGCATAGTACTGGAACCACCAAGGTCTTCCACAGACATAGTACTGGAACCACCAAGGTCTTCCAGAGGCATAGTACTGGAACCACCAAGTTCTTCCAGAGACATAGTACTGGAACCACCAAGTTCTTCCAGAAGCATAGTACTGGAACCACCAAAGTCTTCCAGAAGCATAGTACTGGAACCACGAAGATCTTCCAAAGACATAGTACTGGAACCACCAAGATCTTCCAGAGACGTAGTACTGGAACCACGAAGATCTTCCAGAGGCATAGTACTGGAACCACCAAGGTCTTCCAGAGACATAGTACTGGAACCACCAAGATCTTCCAGAGACATAGTACTGGAACCACCAAGGTCTTCCAGAGACATAGTGCTGGAACCACCAAGGTCTTCCAAAGGCATAGTGCTGGAACCACCAAGGTCTTCCAGAGACATAGTGCTGGAACCACCAAGGTCTTCCAGAGACATAGTACTGGAACCACCAAAGTCTTCCTGAGGCATAGTACTGGAACCACTAAGGTCTTCCAGAGACATAGTACTGGAACCACGAAGGTCTTCCAGAGACATAGTACTGGAACCACCAAGGTCTTCCAGAGACATAGTGCTGGAACCACCAAAGTCTTCCAGAGACATAGTACTGGAACCACCAAAGTCTTCCATAGACATAGTACTGGAACCACCAAGGTCTTCCAGAGACATAGTACTGGAACCACCAAGATCTTCCAGAGGCATAGTACTGGAACCACCAAGGTCTTCCAGAGGCATAGTACTGGAACCACCAAGGTCTTCCAAAGGCATAGTACTGGAACCACGAAGATCTTCCAGAGACATAGTACTGGAACCACGAAGGTCTTCCAGAGGCATAGTACTGGAACCACCAAGTTCTTCCAGAGACATAGTACTGGAACCACCAAGTTCTTCCAGAGACATAGTGCTGGAACCACCAAGTTCTTCCAGAAGCATAGTACTGGAACCACCAAAGTCTTCCAGAAGCATAGTACTGGAACCACCAAGTTCTTCCAGAAGCATAGTACTGGAACCACCAAAGTCTTCCAGAGACATAGTACTGGAACCACGAAGATCTTCCAAAGACATAGTACTGGAACCACCAAGATCTTCCAGAGACATAGTACTGGAACCACGAAGATCTTCCAGAGGCATAGTACTGGAACCACCAAGGTCTTCCAGAGACATAGTACTGGAACCACCAAGGTCTTCCAGAGACATAGTACTGGAACCACCAAGGTCTTCCAGAAGCATAGTACTGGAACCACCAAGGTCTTCCAAAGGCCTAAAACTGGAACCATCAAGGTCTTCCAGAGGCATAGTACTGGAACCACCAAGGTCTTCCAAAGGCATAGTACTGGAACCACGAAGATCTTCCAGAGACATAGTACTGGAACCACCAATGTCTTCCAAAGCTCCTGGAATCCCAAAGGTCTTAGCAAACACTCCAAATGCTTAGTACTAATTTTATCGTCTCGTCTTCAGAATCTAAGATTCCAAGAAGGTCTTTCTCCTTCGAAGTCCGACCTCGTCTGTCCCACTTTGACCAATCAGCAAGTATACTTTTGTCTAGGACTGACGTTTAGTGTGTATATATATACACCGAGGAGCGATGGTGTGTGTGTTTTATGTATATATACACCCTTGGGGTGTATATATACATCCCTGGTGTGTATGACAAGGCTTTGATAATATCACTTGCGCCCCAGCAGGAAAAAAAAGGAGTCACTGATGAAGAAAGTTTAAAAAGAGCATTCAGGCCTCTTATATAGGATGCTATAGGATGCAATCACAAGACTCCTATAGCTTCTGCCTCCTATAATCTTCTGGTCAGGGTCTTATATTGGATCTCGCATCGCGATTAACTGTCTCTCACCAGGAACTGTTCTCTCTCTCTCTCTCTCTCTCTCTCTCTCTCTCTCTCTCTCTCTCTCTCTCTCTCTCTCTCTCTCTCTCTCTCTCTCTCTCTCTCTCTCTCTCTCTCTCCAGTTCCTTCATATCGAGTAGTTTTCACCTTCTCGTTTTCTTTCAAGGGTATTTTACGCTATCGTTTTTTCTTGTGTCTACTTCGTTAGCGTGATTAACGAGGATTTTTTCTGCTCGTTTGACCTCTTTTGGGAACTGAATCGCCTCTATAGGACTGAGTTTTGTGTGTTGGAGTATGAGGAAGATTGTTGTTGGTGAGGTGATAGAGTACAGCATATTAAGAATTAATAATAACATATTAATTAGCAATTATCTTAATTAATAACACTGTATTAAGATTTAACAATTATAATAATTCTATAAAAAATAAATCTGAAACAAATAATTATATAATCTATTAATAATGACAATAATTAGACCTCTAAAATAAATACGGAGTTAAATAGATAATGAAGATAATAATAAAAATAATTAGGAGAGAATGCACTAATTGGCGTGTCGTTGGGTGGTTGGGTAATCCAAGTCATTATTTTAGGTTACTCAGTCAATAATGTATAATGCAGAATGTATAATTTATAATGTGGTTGACATTTGATGACTAGGGCGAGGGGTGTAAAAGAATTTGATCGCAAAATGTAAAAATTGTGTGATAGTACACACACACACACACACACACACACACACACACACACACACACACACACACACACACACACACACACACACACATACACACACACATACACACACACAGCACAGACACACAGACACACACACAGCACAGACACACAGACACACACACAGCACAGACACACACACACACACACACACACACACACACACACACACACACACACACACACACACACACACACACACACACACACAACACAGAGATCACACTAACGTGATGCATCAAATGAACAAATCCACAAGGATTTGTTCAGACACACACCCACACACACTCAAACACACACACACAAACACACACACACACACACACACACAAACAACAACAAACTACATTCTATTCAACATGCAGGCAGCATAAAAATCAGAACACTAGCAGAACGCTGTTACAGTTCAAAAGATACAACACAGTATTACAAAACCTGACACACTGAACCAGCATCACATTGATACAAGCACTGTAATATGTCCTCTGTTGTGAGGAGATGACCCAACCAGCATCCCTCCGTTACCATAGCAACGATGCTGCCAATGCTGTGGAGAGGAAAATGGAGAATGTTGGAGGAACGACGTTGTTGGAGAATGTTGGAGGAACGACGTTGTTGGAGAATGTTGGAGGAACGACGTTGTTGGAGAATGTTGGAGGAACGACGTTGTTGGAGAATGTTGGAGGAACGACGTTGTTGGAGAATGTTGGAGGAACGACGTTGTTGGAGAATGTTGGAGGAAGAATGTTGGTGCTAGAGCAAGCGTATGTAGAATGCGAGTGAATGAAGTCATTTAACATGTCGCAGATTCTAGGACGGAAACGTTTGGGCATAAGCCTTTGAGGAAAAGGTCTGGAAATACGTAAGTCTGACGGTCTGGACAGGACAAAACTGGACATAAAGTCTTGATGAGAAGACAGAAACGATTAGGCTTAGATTATAGACTTAGCTTAAAAAACTATTGACTGGTGGGTTTTCAAAAAAGAAACAAGAAAAAGGCTGCTAAATGGGTACTAGAAAGGGTACTAAAATGGGTACTAGAATGGGTACTAGACTGGGTACTAGAAAGGGTACTAGAAAGGGTACTAGAAAGGGTACTAGAATGAGTACTAGAATGGGTGCTAGAATGGGTACTAGAATGGGTACTAGAATGGGTACTAGAATGGGTACTAGAATGGGTACTAGAATGGGTACTAGACTGGGTACTAGAAAGGGTACTAGAATGAGTATTAGAATGGGTACTAGAATGGGTACTAGAATGGGTACTAGAATGGGTACTAGAATGGGTACTAGACTGGGTACTAGAAAGGGTACTAGAATGAGTATTAGAATGGGTACTAGAATGGGTACTAGAATGAGTACTAGAATGGGTACTAGAATGGGTACTAGAATGGGTACTAGAATGGGTACGAGAATGGGCACTAGAATGGGTACTAGAAAGGGTACTAGAATGAGTATTAGAATGGGTACTAGAATGGGTACTAGAATGGGTGCTAGAATGGGTACTAGAATGGGTACTAGAATGGTACTAGAATGAGTACTAGAATGGGTACTAGAATGGTACTAGAATGAGTATTAGAATGGGTACTAGAATGAGTACTAGAATGGGTACTAGAATGGGTACGAGAATGGGCACTAGAATGGGTACTAGAAAGGGTACTAGAATGAGTATTAGAATGGGTACTAGAATGGGTACTAGAATGGGTGCTAGAATGGGTACTAGAATGGGTACTAGAATGGTACTAGAATGAGTACTAGAATGGGTACTAGAATGGTACTAGAATGAGTATTAGAATGGGTACTAGAATGAGTACTAGAATGAGTTCTAGAATGGGTACTAGAATGGATACTAGTTAAATGGGTACTAGTTAATTGGGTGCTAGAATAGAGCAGGCAGGAGGTACAGAAAGGGGCAAGATAACCCACGTGTCAAGATATCACAAGATCACAATGTCCTCTTGACCTTATAACGAGATAACGAACATCAGGAAAGGTCCAGCAAGATAACTAAGGGGAAAGAGGGGGAAAGAAGAACAGACTACAAAAGGGGAAGATGTGCTGATATCGAAAAAGGGGGGATGGTTGGGGGGGGGCGACAGCAGCTGGTGGATATCGTGAGGAGGCCAAACCGTTGCAGCTGTCGCAGTGTCCAGCTGTATCCTTGACTACATCTCCCAGCCTCCCTCTCTCCAATTATATATTGAACTACGGGATCGCCATAGCCCGTGCTACTTGGAACATTTTTGTTCCAGGATAGCGAATCTTTAACAACAACAGCCAGGGAACCGGTCGGCCGAGTGGACAGCACGCTGGGCTTGTGATCCTGTGGTCCTGGGTTCGATTCCGGGCGCCGGCGAGAAACAAAGGGCAGAGTTTCTTTCACCCTATGCTCCCCTGTTACCTAGCAGTAAAAGTAGGTACCTGGGTGTTAGTCAGCTGTCACGGGCTGCTTCCTGGGGGGTGGAGGCCTGGTCGAGGACCGGGCCGCGGGGACACTAAAGCCCCGAAATCATCTCAAGATAACCTCAAGATAACCTCCCTGCCTCCAGCCTCACCGTCTGGCTCTATCTGGGGAGATGGTCCCCTCGCATTGCGGTTGTTAGGCACTGATACGGCCTCGCTCCATTGCAAGGTCGTCGTTCGATCCCGCAATGGTCCAAGTGATTGGACAACCTTTCTTTCACTGTGTACCTCATATCCCAGCTCAAAGTCTGGCCTCAAATCACCTGCAGTGTATTACAAGCAGTGGATTATGAGTAGTTAAGAATCATTCACAGTCAGAGTAACTTAACAGTTAATTAGGCCCCAGGTCTTAGACACGTGTCAGCCTGTTAGTGGGGGGGGGGGGGCGGGGTTAGGTGTTAGCCGGATTTGAGCTTCAGCTATTGGGTCCCGCCTCTTAATTTTAGCCCACTGCGCTACGTCACTCCCTGATTTATCGTGTTGTTTCATTTGATTGTGTAAAAATGTTTCTACAGCTTATTTCCGTATCCACTTTCTATAACTTTTCTTTGATTGTGTTCCCCTTTCATCTCCATATTTCCATATGTATCTCTGTACACTTATTAAGTATCCTGAGTATTTTGTATGTTACGATTATGTCTCCACTGTTTCTGGCAGCTCGTTTTTTTTTAATTAGTGGGCTGGTATGCTACTGAACCCTCTCTGTTTGGTTATTTGGTTCACGGGTTGAGAGTTATATGCTGACATATGCTGTTCACATTGTGTTCATATTTGGCAACAGTGCTTTGGTGTGTGTGTGTGTGTGTGTGTTTGTGTGTGATGTTTGTGTGTGTGTGTGATGTTTGTGTGTGTGTGTGTGTGTGTGTGTGTGTGTGTGTGTGTGTGTGATGTTTGTGTGTGTGTGTGATGTTTGTGTGTGTGTGTGTGTGTGTGTGTGTGTGTGTGTGTGTGTGTGTGTGTGTGTGTGTGTGTGATGTTTGTGTGTGTGTGTGATGTTTGTGTGTGTGTGTGTGTGTGTGTGTGTGTGTGTGTGTGTGTGTGTGTGTGTGTGTGTGTGATGTTGTGTGTGTGTGTGTGTGTGTGTGTGTGTGTGTGTGTGTGTGTGTGTGTGTGTGATGTGTGTGTGTGTGTGTGTGTGTGTGTGTGTGTGTGTGGGAGCTGTGGAAACTACAAAATTTTCACCAATCTAAAACCTTGGAGACAATCGAGGCAGCGAGCTGTTTCTCTCGAAGCCTCCTCCCTGCCGAATCCGAATCCCTATTATTGCCTTTTGTAGACGAGTATAGTGTAGCTGAAGTAAGTGGATTGGCCAGTTCTTGAAGCGTCTTCCGAATCCTCACGAGTAACTGGTTCAAGGACGTCAGGCCAATCCTGGAAAAGAACAAGTCTTCCAATCCTCTCGTGAGGTCCCACACTCTTTTTTTTTTTTGTCTCTAGTTCACAGAATTGCTTGTCGCTCTCTGGGAAATAAGTAAACTTTGTTTCTTAAGGTCAAGAGTTAAACTCGCTACTCTTAAGAGCCAAGAGCACGGTCAATAGAGTCACACGTCAAGGACTAGAAGGTTGTCCTCCACCATTTGTGTAGTATATCGCAGCTGGTATACCAGAGTATATATGTGTATACTCCTTAGTTATCCTTGTGTATACTGTATCCATGAAGCAACTTTGCGTTTCGAGGGCTTCTGGGAACTCAGAATGTGTATTAAATCCGTGTTAGACTGTTAATGTTCTCTTTAGAGACTGATATGATCTCCTTACGTGAATGGTAAGAGTCATTGCGGTCTCTCTTTCCTCCTTCGTGTTGGGGGCCGCTCAGAGCTCAGTGGTAACGCCTTGAGGGCCTCGAGGAAGAATGTCTTTATGGATGCTGGAGGCTGGGGATAAGAGGGGGAAGATGGTGAGATGTAATCTGCACTCTCTGGCGTCCTAGGGAGTGGGGGTGGATGCTGTACAGTCATGGATGCTCACACACACACACACACACACACACACACACACACACACACACACACACACACACACACACACACACACACACACACACACACACACATAGCGCGCAGGACTCGTAATTCTGTGGCGCGGGTTCGATTCCCGCACGAGGCAGAAACAAATGGGCAAAGTTTCTTTCACCCTAAGTGCCCCTGTTACCTAGCAGTAAATAGGTACCTGGGAGATAGTCAGTTGTCACGGGCTGCTTCCTGGGGGGTGTGTGTGTGGTGTGGAAAAAAAAAAAAAAGTAGTTAGTAAACAGTTGATTGACAGTTGAGAGGCGGGCCGAAAGAGCAAAGCTCAACCCCCGCAAAAACACAACTAGTAAACACACACACACACACACACACACACACACACACACACACACACACACACACACACACACACACTACACACACACACACACACAGATAGGCACTAGCAGTATAGGATGAGAGATAAACGCCCCATCTCAGAGAAGGAGAATGATCTTGGGATCAACATAACCTCTATACCCGGCGCCAGACTGCCTTGTGGAATCTAGATAAGGAAGCTTTCAGACTACGGTCTCCAACGCACGTGAGACATAGCCTGGAGAATGCAGCTCCAACGGGAAATCCCCCCGCCTGATAAGTCACCAAAACAATAATCAAATACAGAGACCTGGAACTAAGGAGAGACATGATAACAATACACAAAATACTTCACAATACGTAAACAGCAGAACGATGGATAAGTAACGGACACTTAGACACTGGGTTCTTTAGCGCAGTGGTATACGTCGTAGGCTTACAACCGAGGCGCTACGAGGCTCGAACCCTGGACCCAAGGCGTGTGTGCGTGCTCTATCGACCACTTTTCAGTCTCAG
The DNA here is from genome assembly GCF_040958095.1 of Procambarus clarkii. Classification (NCBI taxonomy): domain Eukaryota; kingdom Metazoa; phylum Arthropoda; class Malacostraca; order Decapoda; family Cambaridae; genus Procambarus; species Procambarus clarkii. Next base: position 18,400,904 of record NC_091208.1, on the reverse strand, counting down.
AGCCTCATGCTGAAGGCCAACAGAAACAGACTACTGATCCAAGTGTTTCTGAACACGTGTACCTTTCCTGTGTTACCACATCCTGTAATTGTTAATGGGGGAACACATCAGCTCTTCCCAACAATCACTGTGGGAACATTTCTTGCGCCGGGAAACAAATGGGAACATAGATAGTGTGAACGCAGTATATCAGACGTCATGTCCCCCTCCGTGGTCTGAAGGGAGGGAGGGAGAGAGGAGAGAGAGGGAAAGAGAGGGAGAGAGAGAGAGAGGGAGAGAGAGAGGAGAGAGGGAGAGGGAGAGAGAGAGGGAGAGAGGAGAGAGGAGAGAGGGAGAGGGAGAGAGTGAGAGAGGAGAGAGAGGAAAGAGAGGGAGAGAGAGGAGAGAGAGAGAGAGAGGAGAGGGAGAGAGGGAGAGGGAGAGAGTGAGAGAGGAGAGAGAGGGAAGAGAGGGAGAGGGAGAGGGAGAGAGAGAGAGGGAGAGAGGAGAGAGGTACGAAGTGAAGAATAATATATTTTTAAATGACAAGATGGGCTTCCTAGCAATGCCTGGATCTCTCTCTTGCTCTCTCTTTCTCTCTCTGTCTCTCTCTCTCTCTCTCTCTCTCTCTCTCTCTCTCTCTCTCTCTCTCTCTCTCTCTCTCT
>NC_091208.1:18389396-18399760 GCF_040958095.1 Procambarus clarkii | reverse complement strand
AGAGAGAGAGAGAGAGAGAGAGAGAGAGAGATATTAATATGTTGGAAAAACTGTAGGAATAGAACTTCAACTATGGCTATCGGAAGATATCGGAAGATATCGGCTGAACAGATTGGGAATTATACAAGCCGTTTGCGACTACTGGGGAAAAAGGCCGCTGAATGATTGATGTCTGTCGGCTTCAAAGTTTCTTGTTAATGGTAATCTGTGGAAGGGAAAGTTGGATAAACTTGAATATAAAATGGTTAACTTTGAGGTTTGAATGTTTGGATTTCTATTGAGGTTCGAATGTTTAGGTTTTACTTTGATGGTTTGAATGTTTAGGTTCTGTTGTGAAGGGTTGAATGTTTAGGCTCTGATGTGAAGAGTTGAATGTTTAGGCTCTGATGTGAAGAGTTGAATGTTTAGGTTCTGTTGTGAAGGGTTGAATGTTTAGGTTCTGTTGTGAAGGGTTGAATGTTTAGGTTCTATTGTGAAGGGTTGAATGTTTAGGCTCTGATGTGAAGGGTTGAATGTTTAGGTTCTATTGTGAAGGGTTGAATGTTTAGGCTCTGATGTGAAGGGTTGAATGTTTAGGTTCTATTGTGAAGGGTTGAATGTTTAGGTTCTGTTGTGAAGGGTTGAATGTTTAGGTTCTGTTGTGAAGGGTTGAATGTTTAGGCTCTGATGTGAAGGGTTGAATGTTTAGGCTCTGATGTGAAGGGTTGAATGTTTAGGCTCTGTTGTGAAGGGTTGAATGTTTAGGTTCTGTTGTGAAGGGTTGAATGTTTAGGCTCTGACGTGAAGAGTTGAATGTTTAGGTTCTGTTGTGAAGGGTTGAATGTTTAGGTTCTGTTGTGAAGGGTTGAATGTTTAGGTTCTATTGTGAAGGGTTGAATGTTTAGGCTCTGATGTGAAGAGTTGAATGTTTTGGTTCTGTTGTGAAGGGTTGAATGTTTAGGTTCTGTTGTGAAGGGTTGAATGTTTAGGTTCTATTGTGAAGGGTTGAATGTTTAGGCTCTGATGTGAAGAGTTGAATGTTTAGGTTCTGTTGTGAAGGGTTGAATGTTTAGGTTCTGTTGTGAAGGGTTGAATGTTTAGGTTCTGTTGTGAAGGGTTGAATGTTTAGGCTCTGATGTGAAGGTTTACAGTTTCAGTTTTGCTGTTACAGATTTAGATGTTAAGTTCTATTAATTAAAGAATTTCTCGTGTTAGTGTTGTGTTAGAGAGCTCCAGGTGTTAGTGTTGTGTTAGAGAGCTCCAGGTGTTAGTGTTGTGTTAGAGAGCTCCAGGTGTTAGTGTTGTGTTAGTGAGCTCCAGGTGTTAGTGTTGTGTTAGAGAGCTCCAGGTGTTAGTGCTGTGTTAGAGAGCTCCAGGTGTTAGTGTTGTGTTAGAGAGCTCCAGGTGTTAGTGTTGTGTTAGAGAGCTCCAGGTGTTAGTGTTGTGTTAGAGAGCTCCAGGTGATAGTGCTGTGTTAGAGAGCTCCAGGTGTTAGTGTTGTGTTAGAGAGCTCCAGGTGTTAGTGTTGTGTTAGAGAGCTCCAGGTGTTAGTGTTGTGTTAGAGAGCTCCAGGTGATAGTGCTGTGTTAGAGAGCTCCAGGTGTTAGTGTTGTGTTAGAGAGCTCCAGGCGTTAGTGTTGTGTTAGAGAGCTCCAGGTGTTTAGTGTTGTGTTAGAGAGCTCCAGGTGTTAGTGTTGTGTTAGAGAGCTCCAGGTGTTAGTGCTGTGTTAGAGAGCTCCAGGTGTTAGTGCTGTGTTAGAGAGCTCCAGGTGTTAGTGCTGTGTTAGAGAGCTCCAGGTGTTAGTGCTGTGTTAGAGAGCTCCAGGTGTTAGTGCTGTGTTAGAGAGCTCCAGGTGTTAGTGCTGTGTTAGAGAGCTCCAGGTGTTAGTGCTGTGTTAGAGAGCTCCAGGTGTTAGTGCTGTGTTAGAGAGCTCCAGGTGTTAGTGCTGTGTTAGAGAGCTCCAGGTGTTAGTGCTGTGTTAGAGAGCTCCAGGTGTTAGTGCTGTGTTAGAGAGCTCCAGGTGTTAGTGTTGTGTTAGAGAGCTCCAGGTGTTAGTGTTGTGTTAGAGAGCTCCAGGTGTTAGTGCTGTGTTAGAGAGCTCCAGGTGTTAGTGCTGTGTTAGAGAGCTCCAGGTGGTAGTGTTGTGTTAGAGAGCTCCAGGTGTTAGTGTTGTGTTAGAGAGCTCCAGGTGTTTAGTGTTGTGTTAGAGAGCTCCAGGTGTTAGTGCTGTGTTAGAGAGCTCCAGGTGTTAGTGTTGTGTTAGAGAGCTCCAGGTGTTAGTGCTGTGTTAGAGAGCTCCAGGTGTTAGTGTTGTGTTAGAGAGCTCCAGGTGTTAGTGTTGTGTTAGAGAGCTCCTGGTGTTATGTTTAGCAAACCTAATATTATGTTTGATGCTAAAATTATGAGAAGGATTAAGACAGGAGGACAGCAAGATACTACAGAATGATGTTGACAGACTAAATGAATGGTCCAACAAATGGTTATTAGAGTTTAACTCGAGCAAGTGTAGAGTGATGAAGGTAGGGGTAGGGAGCAGGAGTCCAAACACAAGGTACCAGCTGGGAGAGGAAATACTTCAGAAGTCAGGTAGAGAGAAAGATCTGGGGGGTTGATATCACACTAGACCTGTCCCCTGAAGCCCACATCAAAAGGATAATATCAGCGGCGTATGCAAGGCTGGCGAACATAAGAACTGCCTTCAGAAACTTTTGTAAGGAATCATTCAGAACGTTGTATACCTCGTATGTCAGACCAATACTGGAATATGCAGCTCCAGCATGGAGTCCACATCTTGTCAAACACAAAACAAAGTTAGAAAAGGTTCAGAGGTATGCCACTAGACTAGTCCCCGAGCTGAGAGGAATGAACAATGAGGAAAGATTGCTGGAACTAAACCTCACGACACTGGAAGACAAAAGAGTTAGTAGAGACATGATTACAACCTATAAAATTCTCAGGAATTGACAGCGTAGATAAAGATAAACTTTTTAACACGGGTGGCACACGCACTAGGGGACACAGGTGGAGACTGAGTACCCAAATGAGCCACAGAGACGTTAGAAAGAACGTTTTCAGTGTCAGTGTAGTTAACAGGTGAAATGCCTTAGGCAGTGATGTGGTGGAGGCTGACTCCATACACAGTTTCAAATGTAGATATGATAGAGCCCAGTAGGCTCAGGAACCTGTACATTAGTTGACTGACAGTTGAGAGGCGGGACCAAAGAGCCAAAGCTCAACCCTCGCAAGCACAACTAAGTGAGTACAATATCTGGTGCAAGGTTAGCAGGGGCATGAGATGCAAGGAAACACGCTCAAACTGTGTGGTCTGCCTCGACTCAAACCCGGGACCATACCTTTGGGATCCAACTGCACTATTTAATGTAATGGTGCTGACACTACATGAAGTTAATGGTGCTGACTCTACATGAAGTTAATGGTGCTGACACTACATGAAGTTAATGGAGCTGACTACATGAAGTTAATGGTGCTGACACTTCATGAAGTTAATGGTGCTGACACAACATGAAGTTAATGATACTGACTCTACATGAAGTTAATGGTGCTGACACTACATGAAGTTAATGGTGCTGACACTTCATGAAGTTAATGGTGCTGACACTACATGAAGTTAATGGTGCTGACTCTACATGAAGTTAATGGTGCTGACTCTACATGAAGTTAATGGTGCTGACTCTACATGAAGTTAATGGTGCTGACTCTACATGAAGTTAATGGTGCTGACTCTACATGAAGTTAATGGTGCTGACTCTACATGAAGTTAATGGTGCTGACTCTACATGAAGTTAATGGTGCTGACTCTACATGAAGTTAATGGTGCTGACTCTACATGAAGTTAATGGTGCTGACACTACATGAAGTTAATGGTGCTGACTCTACATGAAGTTAATGGTGCTGACTCTACATGAAGTTAATGGTGCTGACTACATGAAGTTAATGGTGCTGACTCTACATGAAGTTAATGGTGCTGACACTACATGAAGTTAATGGTGCTGACTCTACATGAAGTTAATGGTGCTGACTACATGAAGTTAATGGTGCTGACTCTACATGAAGTTAATGGTGCTGACACTACATGAAGTTAATGGTGCTGACTCTACATGAAGTTAATGGTGCTGACTACATGAAGTTAATGGTGCTGACACTACATGAAGTTAATGATGCTGACACTCCATGAAGTTAATGGTGCTGACTCTACATGAAGTTAATGGTGCTGACTCTACATGAAGTTAATGGTGCTGACACTACATGAAGTTAATGGTGCTGACTCTACATGAAGTTAATGGTGCTGACTCTACATGAAGTTAATGGTGCTGACTACATGAAGTTAATGGTGCTGACACTACATGAAGTTAATGATGCTGACACTCCATGAAGTTAATGGTGCTGACTCTACATGAAGTTAATGGTCTGACTCTACTTGAAGTTAATGGTGCTGACACTACATGAAGTTAATGGTGCTGACTCTACATGAAGTTAATGGTGCTGACACTACATGAAGTTAATGGTGCTGACACTTCATGAAGTTAATGGTGCTGACACTACATGAAGTTAATGGTGCTGACTCTACATGAAGTTAATGGTGCTGACTCTACATGAAGTTAATGGTGCTGACTCTACATGAAGTTAATGGTGCTGACTCTACATGAAGTTAATGGTGCTGACACTACATGAAGTTAATGGTGCTGACTCTACATGAAGTTAATGGTGCTGACACTACATGAAGTTAATGGTGCTGACTACATGAAGTTAATGGTGCTGACTCTACATGAAGTTAATGATACTGACTCTACATGAAGTTAATGATACTGACTCTACATGAAGGTAATGGTGCTGACACTACATGAAGTTAATGGTGCTGACACTACATGAAGTTAATGGTGCTGACTACATGAAGTTAATGGTGCTGACTCTACATGAAGTTAATGATACTAACTCTACATGAAGTTAATGATACTAACTCTACATGAAGTTAATGGTGCTGACACTACATGAAGTTAATGATACTGACTCTACATGAAGTTAATGATACTGACTCTACATGAAGTTAATGGTGCTGACACTACATGAAGTTAATGATACTGACTCTACATGAAGTTAATGGTGCTGACTCTACATGAAGTTAATGGTGCTGACACTACATGAAGTTAATGATACTGACTCTACATGAAGTTAATGATACTGACTCTACATGAAGTTAATGGTGCTGACACTACATGAAGTTAATGATACTGACTACATGAAGTTAATGATACTGACTCTACATGAAGTTAATGGTGCTGACTCTACATGAAGTTAATGGTGCTGACACTACATGAAGTTAATGATACTGACTCTACATGAAGTTAATGATACTGACTCTACATGAAGTTAATGGTGCTGACACTACATGAAGTTAATGATACTGACTCTACATGAAGTTAATGATACTGACTCTACATGAAGTTAATGGTGCTGACACTACATGAAGTTAATGATACTGACTCTACATGAAGTTAATGATACTGACTCTACATGAAGTTAATGGTGCTGACTCTACATGAAGTTAATGGTGCTGACACTACATGAAGTTAATGGTGCTGACTCTACATGAAGTTAATGATACTAACTCTACATGAAGTTAATGATACTGACTCTACATGAAGTTAATGATACTAACTCTACATGAAGGTCATTTACGTCTTGGATACCCCGGTTGAATAAGTAAGATAAGTCATGTGTAAACTAAAGAACTGGTATACAATTAGTTACTTTCTAAGTTTACAGTTTGTTTTTGTACCAAGAAAACTATACACATGTTTCACCCGTAGATGAAGGGGGTCGGGACGCGAATTAGACAACATGCGCAAGGAAATCACAATAGCCTGATATATCCAAGACAAAATCCTGGAGCAATGCGGTGGGATCGATCCCGTGTTACACCCACAGGCCGGAATTAAGACTATTTTGGCCGCTTATAGACCACCCAAAGACGTGGGTTCGATTCCCTGGCACTGCTCCAAGATTTTATCTTAGAAATCTTGGGGCCAAGAAGGAAAAAGTTACACTCAAAAAGTTATCCATTTGTGAGCAATTTCGTCTAATTGATTCGGACAGAAGATGAAGCATTGTAATGACCGTTAGCATTAGTCCGGGATTGGAGGTCTTATCTTGAGGTTATCTTGAGATGATTTCGGGGCTTTAGTGTCCCCGCGGCCCGGTCCTCGACCAGGCCTCCACCCCCAGGAAGCAGCCCGTGACAGCTGACTAACACCCAGGTACCTGTTTTACTGCTAGGTAACAGGGGCATAGGGTGAAAGAAACTCTGCCCATTGTTTCTCGCCGGCGCCTGGGATCGAACCCGGGACCACAGGATCACAAGTCCAGCGTGCTGTCCGCTCGGCCGACCGGCTCCTTGTGTGAAGTGTGTGAAGAATCGTAACTGTCTTGGGAGGGTTTGGCCGGCAGTATTCTTGAGAATATGAACGCTTCCGTTATTACGTCTCGAGTTCTGCCTTCTCTACCCTAAAATAAATTGTTTTATGTTTTGGTATTTAAATGGGATAATTACAATACATCAATGTCTATATTGTTGCCCCAAACGCTGTGTGTATTAGTGGTTTTAGGTATTGTATGTTCTAGCTTTATATATAAATCCAACACTATGTTTGTAAATCAACTATGTATGTTCTTTTCCTGAATAAAAATGTATTATTAATATTATTATGTGCGTTGTTCTGCCTCTGCCACTTCACTTCCTAAAATGTATTCCATGTGCTAACTACTAAGATTTTTCTCAGTATCAATTGTTTCTGTGGCTCATTTGGGTACTAGGTTTCCATCTGTGTCCTCTTGTTCGTGTTCCACCCGTGCTAAATAAATTAACCACTCTGTTAATTCCTTTGAGAATTTTGTAGGTGGTAATCATGTCTCCTTAACTTCTGTCTTGCAGTGATGCGAGGTTTAATTCCAGTATAGCAGTGGGTGTTATCCAGCGTCCAACTTGGGGGGTATGGTAGCGTCCAACTTGGGGGTATGGAAGCGTCCAACTTGGGGGTATGGAAGCGTCCAACTTGGGGGGTAAGGTAGCGTCCAACTTGGGGGTATGGAAGCGTCCAACTTGGGGGGTAAGGTAGCGTCCAACTTGGGGGTATGGAAGCGTCCAACTTGGGGGTATGGAAGCGTCCAACTTGGGGGGTAAGGTAGCGTCCAACTTGGGTGTATGGAAGCGTCCAACTTGGGGGGTAAGGTAGCATCCAACTTGGGGGTATGGAAGCGTCCAACTTGGGGGTATGGAAGCGTCCAACTTGGGGGGTAAGGTAGCGTCCAACTTGGGGGTATGGAAGCGTCCAACTTGGGGGTATGGAAGCGTCCAACTTGGGGGGTAAGGTAGCGTCCAACTTGGGAGTATGGAAGCGTCCAACTTGGGGGGTAAGGTAGCGTCCAACTTAGGGGTATGGTAGCGTCCAACTTGGGTATGGTAGCGTCCAACTTGGGGGTATGGAAGCGTCCAAGTTGGGGGCATGGAAGCGTCCAACTTGGGGGTATGGTAGCGTCCAACTTGGGGGTATGGAAGCGTCCAACTTGGGGGTATGGAAGCGTCCAACTTGGGGGTATGGAAGTGTCCAACTTGGGGGTATGAAAGCGTCCAACTTAGGGGTATGGAAGCGTCCAACTTAGAGGTATGGAAGCGTCCAAGTTGTGGGCATGGAAGCGTCCAAGTTGGGGGTATGGAAGCGTCCAAGTTGGGGGGTATGGAAGCGTCCAAGTTGTGGGTATGGAAGCGTCCAAGTTGGGAGTATGGAAGCCTCCAACTTGGGGGTATGGAAGCCTCCAACTTGGGGGTATGGCAGCCTCCAACTTGGGGGTATGGTAGCCTCCAACTTGGGGGTATGGAAGCCTCCAACTTGGGGGTATGGAAGCCTCCAACTTGGGGGTATGGCAGCCTCCAACTTGGGGGTATGGAAGCGTCCAACTTGGGGGTATGGAAGCCTCCAACTTGGGGGTATGGAAGCGTCCAACTTGGGGGTACGGAAGCCTCCAACTTGGGGGTATGGTAGCGTCCAACTTGGGGGTATGGAAGCCTCCAACTTGGGGGTATGGTAGCGTCCAACTTGGGGGTATGGAAGCCTCCAACTTGGGGGTATGGAAGCGTCCAACTTGGGGGTATGGAAGCCTCCAACTTGGGGGTATGGAAGCGTCCAACTTGGGGGTATGGAAGCGTCCAACTTGGGGGTATGGAAGCCTCCAACTTGGGGGTATGGAAGCGTCCAACTTGGGGGTATGGAAGCCTCCAACTTGGGGGTATGGAAGCCTCCAACTTGGGGGTATGGAAGCGTCCAACTTGGGGGTATGGAAGCCTCCAACTTGGGGGTATGGTAGCGTCCAACTTGGGGGTATGGAAGCCTCCAACTTGGGGGTATGGTAGCGTCCAACTTGGGGGTATGGAAGCCTCCAACTTGGGGGTATGGTAGCGTCCAACTTGGGGTATGGAAGCCTCCAACTTGGGGGTATGGAAGCCTCCAACTTGGGGGTATGGAAGCCTCCAACTTGGGGGTATGGAAGCCTCCAACTTGGGGGTATGGAAGCCTCCAACTTGGGGGTATGGAAGCCTCCAACTTGGGGGTATGGAAGCCTCCAACTTGGGGGTATGGAAGCCTCCAACTTGGGGGTATGGAAGCCTCCAACTTGGGGGTATGGAAGCCTCCAACTTGGGGGTATGGAAGCCTCCAACTTGGGGGTATGGAAGCCTCCAACTTGGGGGTATGGAAGCCTCCAACTTGGGGGTATGGAAGCCTCCAACTTGGGGGTATGGAAGCCTCCAACTTGGGGGTATGGAAGCCTCCAACTTGGGGGGTATGGAAGCCTCCAACTTGGGGGTATGGAAGCCTCCAACTTGGGGGTATGGAAGCGTCCAACTTGGGGGTATGGAAGCGTCCAACTTGGGGGTATGGAAGCCTCCAACTTGGGGGTATGGAAGCCTCCAACTTGGGGGTATGGAAGCCTCCAACTTGGGGGTATGGAAGCCTCCAACTTGGGGGTATGGAAGCCTCCAACTTGGGGGTATGGAAGCGTCCAACTTGGGGGTATGGAAGCGTCCAAGTTGGGGGTATGGAAGCGTCCAACTTGGGGGTATGGAAGCCTCCAACTTGGGGGTATGGAAGCCTCCACCTTGGGGGTATGGAAGCCTCCAACTTGGGGGTATGGCAGCCTCCAACTTGGGGGTATGGAAGCCTCCAACTTGGGGGTATGGAAGCGTCCAAGTTGGGGGTATGGAAGCCTCCAACTTGGGGGTATGGAAGCCTCCAACTTGGGGGTATGGAAGCCTCCAACTTGGGGGTATGGAAGCCTCCAACTTGGGGGTATGGTAGCCTCCAACTTGGGGGTATGGAAGCCTCCAACTTGGGGGTATGGAAGCGTCCAAGTTGGGGGTATGGAAGCCTCCAACTTGGGGGTATGGAAGCCTCCAACTTGGGGGTATGGCAGCCTCCAACTTGGGGGTATGGAAGCCTCCAACTTGGGGGTATGGAAGCCTCCAACTTGGGGGTATGGAAGCGTCCAACTTGGGGGTATGGAAGCCTCCAACTTGGGGGTATGGAAGCCTCCAACTTGGGGGTATGGAAGCCTCCAAGTTGGGGGTATGGAAGCGTCCAAGTTGGGGGTATGGAAGCGTCCAACTTGGGGGTATGGAAGCCTCCAACTTGGGGGTATGGAAGCCTCCAACTTGGGGGTATGGAAGCCTCCAACTTGGGGGTATGGAAGCGTCCAAGTTGGGGGTATGGAAGCGTCCAACTTGGGGGTATGGAAGCGTCCAACTTGGGGGTATGGAAGCCTCCAACTTGGGGGTATGGAAGCCTCCAACTTGGGGGTATGGAAGCGTCCAAGTTGGGGGTATGGAAGCGTCCAAGTTGGGGGTATGGAAGCGTCCAACTTGGGGGTATGGAAGCCTCCAACTTGGGGGTATGGAAGCCTCCAACTTGGGGGTATGGAAGCCTCCAACTTGGGGGTATGGAAGCGTCCAAGTTGGGGGTATGGAAGCGTCCAACTTGGGGGTATGGAAGCCTCCAACTTGGGGGTATGGAAGCCTCCAACTTGGGGGTATGGAAGCCTCCAACTTGGGGGTATGGTAGCCTCCAACTTGGGGGTATGGAAGCCTCCAACTTGGGGGTATGGAAGCCTCCAACTTGGGGGTATGGAAGCCTCCAACTTGGGGGTATGGAAGCCTCCAACTTGGGGGTATGGAAGCGTCCAAGTTGGGGGTATGGAAGCGTCCAACTTGGGGGTATGGAAGCCTCCAACTTGGGGGTATGGAAGCCTCCAACTTGGGGGTATGGAAGCCTCCAACTTGGGGGTATGGAAGCCTCCAACTTGGGGGTATGGAAGCCTC
>NC_091208.1:18341896-18384396 GCF_040958095.1 Procambarus clarkii | reverse complement strand
TTGGGAGTCAGTAAGTTCTTTCCTATCAGATCTGAATGTTTGGACCAATACAGTTTTGACAGCAGAGATGGGGATACCTAGATCTAATTCAACTTCAAACTTGTTACACGCTAATTTGGCTGCAATGTCTGTCTCATTATGATGGGTTATATTTATGTGTGAGGGTATCCATACAAAGGAAATTCGAGACCCTTTACTCTGTGCATCAATTAGGTCATTTATAATTGGGAGTATGAGGTTCTTGCTGTCGATCTTCCAAGAGAAGTTTTCGATTGCTTGAAGAGCAGACTTTGAATCGCAGAATATTATTCCTCCTCCAATATTTTTTAATGTGCTGGTTGCTAAATGTAATGCTGCTAGTTCTGCTTGTGTGGAGGTCAGCCAGTTGTTTAGCCTGACACTGACAGACTTTGTGCAAATATTATTTCTATAGAACCTACATGCCGCTGCAGTCCGTCCAGTAGAAGACTGGACTGAGCCGTCGGTGTAGACACAGTGCTCGTGAGATCTTAGACTCTCGATGGAGGAGGCAATTGTTTCAAGAGTGACAGCTTTGAGTAGAGCAAGATTCTCATTATCTTTCTTGGTGACAGGTGTGTATGATACTTGAATGGTGGGGTACAGATAAAGAGGAATATCAGAGACTGGTAGATTGCACTTAAAAGGAATGTTAAGTTTAATGAGATTGTAAGCATTGTTTCTCAGCCAATTATCATAAAAGGAGTGAGTTGGTATGTCGGCACCAGTCAAAAGGGTGTTAACAGCACTAAATAATTTGTCTCTGAGCAATGTAGGAGATGTAGGATCTCTCATGACTTTAAGACAGAAGGTAGTGTTAACTTGCATTATTCTCTCTAGTATGGTTGGAAACTTCAGTTCTTCCCTCATGTTGATGATTCTTGTGCATCTTGGGGCACCAAGAATTATCCTCATGGCCTCGTTCTGTATTACTTCAAGTTTGTCCAACACAGAGGAGGGGAAATTAATTAAGTGCAGAGCATTATAATCAACGAGAGATCTAACGAACATCATATAGAATAGTCTAGCATATTTAATATTGATACCAATATTCTTACCAGTAAGTGTTCTCAATGGTTTTAGTCTTTCTTTTAACCTACGGTGTAGATCATTTACAATGTCACTGTTAATACCAACTCCAAGGTATTTGTGCTGCCCACACGTTTCAATGTTCTGGTTGTTGACCTTGAAAGCTATAGGGACATGAGTTTTCTCTTTGGGATGGAGAACTCTGGATTTAGTTATAGAGATAACAAGACCACATTCAATGCTTTTAGCAGCGAATGAATCAAGTAGAGCTTGCAGTCTAGTTTGGGAATTTGCAACAATGCATATATCATCGGCATAACAAATGACGGCTTCGTCAGGTAGTGTGGGAATATCAATTGTTAATTTGTGCATCAGAACATTGAACAGTGTGGGACTTAGCACTCCACCCTGGGGTGTACCCAACTCAAAGGGTGCACAGAGTTTACTTTTGACCCCCTTGAAAAGGACTGAGTTTGTGTCACAGCATTTCCAGGTAAACTCTATGGACAACCTTTGCCCGTTTTCAATCACACATTTTCCAAGAGCATTTTCAGAGAATATTGTCTTAGATGTTTTGTTAAGGAAAACAGACAACTTATCCATAACATTTAGTTTTATATCCATTTACGGCTATTTCATCTGTAAAGACCAAAATTGAACAGAGCCCAGTTTTAAGCTCATATTTCATCAGAGTCCGGTTTATACCGAAATTCGCCAGAGCCTACTTTGAGCAATATTCGTCAGAGACAGTTTTAGCTCATATTTCATCAGAGTCCAATTTATACCTAAAAATGAACAGAGTCTACTTTGAGAGCAAAATTCGTCAGAGACAGTTTTAAGCTCATATTTCATCAGAGTCCAATTATCAACAGAAATTCGCCAGAGTCCAGTTTTCTAGCAAATTTCATCAGTGTCCTGTAATCTGTGAAAATGTGACAGAGTCCAGTTCATGATCGAAATTCATCAGAGTCCAGTTTTCTAGCAAATTCGTCAGAGTCTACTTTGAGAGCAAAATTAGTCAGAGACAGTTTTTAGCTTATATTTCATCAGAGTCCAGTTTATACCGAAAATTCGCCAGAGTCTACTTTGTGCCAAAATATTCAGAGTCCAGTTCATAATCGAAATTAATCAGAGACCAATTAAAGACCCGAATTTGGCAGAGACCACATTTTCGCTACTAGCAGTCCAATCCCCCTGAAATTTTAAACAGTCATATTTCAGACGTAGTAAATAAGATCAAGTCAGTTACTGAGCTCCAGCTCTTGTCCCCCTGTATTTGCATATTTTCTCTATATTCACTGTGTTCTTCGTATTCTCATCCGTGTTCACACTATGTTCTTCAAATGTTCACAGTCCCATTCAGTTCATATTTTCACAAGTATCTCCATTTTTTCTGTAATCTTTCTCTTAGTCTCATTATGTTCTCTACAAATTCTAGTCATATTTTCTATGTTTTCATGTTCATCACATGTTCTCTTTACAACTTTTATACTCAATATTCATGCTAACTTCCATATTTTGTGTTCTTTGTCAATATTCATGTTCCTCTACAAGTTCATGTTCCTCACAAGATCACTTCGTTTTTCACCTTCACTTACATGTTTTCTACATTCTTTGTCATATTCTCCATGTTCTTCACAAGTCCATTGCTCATTCTTTGTATTCCCTATTCTCCTTATCATGTTTTCATGTTCTCTGTATAACTTTTATACTCAATATTCATGTTCTCAATGTTCTTAGCTTGTTCTTCACACGTTCAGTGTTCATTCTTTGTATTCCCTATTTTCCTTATCATGTCTTCATATTCTCTAAGTTCATATTCCCTTCACGTTCACTCTATTCATCAACTTTTTCTTACATGTTTTCTGTGTTCACCGTATGTTCACTGTGTTCATTCCCTTACTTAACCTCAATTTTTTTTATGTTCTTTGTTTCTTCCATTCACTAACTAGTTCTTTGTCAAATAATATTATACTGCATTACAGTTCCCTCAACAATTTTAGTCACCAAGTTTTTATTTGCAAAACTATGTCAAAGTAATTCTCGTAGTCAACTTAATAGTTCTACCAACCCCGTTCGTAAACAAAATCTACACTTTATTCAGTTCCAAATTTACAAAGACAAACCTTTCTTGTAACTTCTTAACTAAAAATCTTTCGCCAATCAACTAAAACATAGTCACTTTCCTCATTTCTCAACTAACTTATTATCCAATCAACCAAAAATTGTCAAAGGAATCTTTCCAACACTGTTCATAACTAAACTTATTCCCTAGTCATCAGAAAATAACCGGGGTCTTCATGTTTCATTATCATTTCATAACTAAAATTATCCATCAATCAACAGAAAAAGTCATATTCATCATTTCGTAACAGCCATTATGTTTTCGTCAAGTAAGAAAATATAGTCAAAGATATCTATCATCGTCGTTCTTAACTGACATTTATACTTTGTGGAGCACTAAAAAAATAGTCAAATGTAACTTTTTCAACACTTTCGTAACTAAAATTATATGTCGCTAAGTAAGAAAAATTGTCAAAGGAATCTTTCCAGCACTGTTCTTAACTAAACTTATTCCCCATTCATCAGAAAATAACCGTGTTCATCATGTTTCATTGTCATTTCATAACTAAATTATCCATCAATCAACAGAAAAAGTCATGTTCATCATGTTTTTGTCTTTTTGCTTAACTAAAATTATGTTTTGTCAAGTAAGAAAAAATAACCAAAGATATCTTTCATCGCTGTTCTTAACTGACATTATACTTTGGGGAGCACAAAAATAGTCTCCCTCGTCATGTTTTGTCTTTTTCCTTAACTAAAGTATTCATCAGTCAACTAAAAAATAGTTACTTCATCATGTTTCCTTGTCATTTCTTAACTGAAATATCACTTTTCTCATTTAAAATAGTCATGTGTAACCTCTTTCCAACACTGTTCTTAACTAAAGTAACCTTTCACTTCGCTAGAATAGTCATATTCATCGTTGTTCCTAACTAAAATTATATGTCGTTAAGTAAGAAATATAGTCAAAGACGCTCTTCAATACATCAAGGACTTACTCAAAGATACCAAAGTTACACTCTAAGACATCCTTCGAGACATCAAAGACTTCCTTAAGACTTCAATGGGACTCTTCCATTCATCAAAGACATTCTCTAAGCCCTCAAAGTTATTCTCAGCACAATCAAAAGTTATTCCGAGACAACAAAAGTTATTCTCAGAACAATCAAAAGTTATTCCAAGACAACAAAAGTCATTCTCAGAGCTATCAAAATTATTCTCGGAGTCATCAAAAGGTATTCTCTAACTCACTTTGGTCATTAAAGTTAATTTCTATGTTATAAAAGTTTGTCTCAGAGACATCTAAAGTTAATCTTAGAGTTATCAAATGTAATCTCTAACTCTCTTTTGTTCGTCAAAGTTGATCTCAGAGTTAGCAAAGGTAATCTCTAACTCACTCTCGTTCATCAAAGTTGTTTCAAAGACATCAAAGTTATTCAAAGAGCTAACAAAAGTTATTCTCAGAGTCACCTTCGTTCTTCAGAGAAACTTTCCAAAACATCTTTATTCATCAAAGTTATTCTCAGAGGCATAAAAGTCATTCTCAGAGCTATCAAACTTGTTCTCAAAGTCATCTAACTTATTCACAGAGTCATCAAAGTTAATCTAAGACATCATTTTTCATCAAAGATATTCTCTCTAAACCATCAATGTTCTTCTCTAAGACATAAAAGCTATTCTCAGAGTCACCTTCGTTCGTCAGAGAAACTTTCAAAACATCTTTGTTCATCAAACTTGTTTTCAAAGTCATCAAAAGTTAATCTAAGACATCTTCTTTCATCAAAGTTATTTTCAGAGCCATCTAAAGTTATTATGTAAGACATAAGTTATTCTCAGAGTCATCAAATGTTATTCTCGAAGTCATCAAAGTTATTTTCAGACATCTAAAGTTAATTTCTATGTTATAAAGTTATTCTCAGAGACATCTAAAGTTAATCTTGGTCATCAAAGTTGTTCTCTAAACATCAATGTTGTTCTCCAAGACATCAAAGATGTTCTCAAAATCATAAAAGTTATTCCCAGAGCTATCAAAGTTAATCTCAGAGTTATCCAAAGATATTCTCATGTCCACAAAAGTTATTCCAAGAGACGTCAAAGTTGTTTCAAAGACATCAAAGTTAATCTCAGAGTTATCCAAAGACATTCTCAGAGACATCTAAAGTTATTCTCTAAGACATCAAAGTTGTTCTAAGAGTTATCAAAAGTTATTCTCAGTCATGATATGTTATTCTCTAACTCACTTCCATTCATCAAAGACATTCTCTAAGTCCTGAAAGTTATTCTCTAAGACAACAAAGTCTTTCTCAGAGCTACCAAAGATGTTCTCTAAATCATAAAAGTTAATCTTAACTCACCTTCGTTCATTAGAGAAACTTTCCAATCCATATTCGTTGACCAGAGTTATTCTCAGAGTCATCAAAGCGATCTCTAATTCATCTTCGTTCTCCAAAGTTGTTCTCTAAGACACCTTCATTCATCAAAGAAACTCTCCTTCTTCCATCATGTTATTCTTTAAGACATCTTCAGTCATAAAATTTTCTCTCCAAAATGTAACTAGTTCAGCTTTTCATACCAAACCTGCATTCTGTTAAAACATATTTTCTTAGTTGCTTTACCCTAAAACTGTTCTCTGAACTACACTGTTCAAACCTACGTAACCTATCCTCTCCACCCAATGTTACTTAGTTAACGTAACGTTCCTAAACCTAGCTTTACCTATCCTAACATACCTTACCTTACCTTCCCTATCTTACCTAACTTTACCTATCCTAACATAACTTACCTTACCTTCCCTAACTTAACCTAACTTTACCTATCCTAACTTAACTTGCCTTTCATAACCTATCTTTACCTATCCTAACATAACTTACCTTACCTTCCCTATCTTACCTAACTTTACCTATCCTAACATAACTTACCTTACCTTCCCTAACTTAACCTAACTTTACCTATCCTAACTTAACTTGCCTTTCATAACCTATCTTTACCTATCCTAACATAACTTACCTTACCTTCCCTATCTTACCTAACTTTACCTATCCTAACATAACTTACCTTACCTTCCCTAACTTAACCTAACTTTACCTATCCTAACTTAACTTACCTAACTTATTCTGCTTAACATAACTTACCTTACCTTACCTATCTTACCTAACTTTACATATCTTACCTAACTTACCTTACCTTACCTTACCTATCTTAACCTGCTTAACCTATCTTACCTAACTTAGCCTGCATAACCTAACTTTACCTATCCTAACATAACTTTCCTTACCTTACCTAACTCAACCTGCTTAACTTAACTTACCTATCTTAACATAATTTACCTTACCTTCCCTATCTTACCTAACTTTACCTATCCTAACATAACTTACCTTACCTTCCCTAACTTAACCTAACTTTACCTATCCTAACTTAACTTACCTTTCATAACCTAACTTTACCTATCCTAACATAACTTACCTTACCTTCCCTAACTTAACCTAACTTTACCTATACTAACTTAACTTACCTAACTTATTCTGCTTAACATAACTTACCTTACCTTCCCTATCTTACCTAACTTTACCTATCCTATCCTAACCTAACTTGTCTTACCTAACTTAATCTTACTTTCCCAAACTGATGTATCCTAACTTATCTAGTCAAACCAGACATGATCTAACTTACATAAGTATGCCTTCTTGTCTTTTGTGTTTCGTCAATCATTGTCTCATATTCATTTACTCATTTCATTAGTTAATTTCTCAAATGGTCACTTTTGCATTTCAAGTGTCATTTGTTTAAGATTGGGTATTTAACCATTTCAAAGGTTTTTCTTATATATGGGAACTTACTCGTTTCAAGGGCCAATTTCTCAAATGGTCATTTTTGCAGATCAAGGGTTATTTGTTAAAGTTCATCAAGCTGCTCATAAGTTGTATTTAGTAGGTTCTAGCTTATGTTCTTATTCCCAACCCCTTAACCTAACCTCTTGTAATCTTAGTGTATTTAGTAGGTTCTAGCTTATGTTCTTATTCCCAACCCTTTAACCTAACCTTTCAGATGTAGTTTATGGTGTTTTTGACGTATTTGTTGAATATATTATCCTTTTCCTAACCTTTCAGATGTAGTTTTGTTTCTCCTTTGTATATTTTTACCCAAACCTTCTTTCCTTCTTTTACTTTGATTTCACATATAAGTTCATTCTTTATCTTAGTAATAATAGAATTACAATAGTAAAGAATCAGATCTACTAAGACTTGAAATTGAGAAACAAGAGCTCAAGGGAGTGAGAGCATGAAAGAAGAATAAGGAGTAAGAGAGAGGGGGCGGACGAAAATGGGACCAAAGAAGAGAGAATGAGAGAGAGAGTGTGGGCATGGGGGAACTAAGACTTGAATTTGAGAAAAAAGAAAACTAAGTGAATGAGAGTGAGGGTGTGAGAATGGGAGCATTAAGACTTGAATTTGAGAAACAAGAGAGCATTTGAGCAAATGAGGGAGAGAGAGGGGGAGGAATAGAGAGAATAAGGGAGAGAGATAGAAAAGGAGGGTTAGAAGGAGTAGGAGAATCAAAGTAAAAGAAGGAAAGAAGGTTTGGGTAAAAATATACAAAGGAGAAACAAAACTACATCTGAAAGGTTAGGAAAAGGATAATATATTCAACAAATACGTCAAAAACACCATAAACTACATCTGAAAGGTTAGGTTAAAGGGTTGGGAATAAGAACATAAGCTAGAACCTACTAAATACACTAAGATTACAAGAGGTTAGGTTAAGGGGTTGGGAATAAGAACATAAGCTAGAACCTACTAAATACAACTTATGAGCAGCTTGATGAACTTTAACAAATAACCCTTGATCTGCAAAAATGACCATTTGAGAAATTGGCCCTTGAAACGAGTAAGTTCCCATATATAAGAAAAACCTTTGAAATGGTTAAATACCCAATCTTAAACAAATGACACTTGAAATGCAAAAGTGACCATTTGAGAAATTAACTAATGAAATGAGTAAATGAATATGAGACAATGATTGACGAAACACAAAAGACAAGAAGGCATACTTATGTAAGTTAGATCATGTCTGGTTTGACTAGATAAGTTAGGATACATCAGTTTGGGAAAGTAAGATTAAGTTAGGTAAGACAAGTTAGGTTAGGATAGGATAGGTAAAGTTAGGTAAGATAGGGAAGGTAAGGTAAGTTATGTTAAGCAGAATAAGTTAGGTAAGTTAAGTTAGTATAGGTAAAGTTAGGTTAAGTTAGGGAAGGTAAGGTAAGTTATGTTAGGATAGGTAAAGTTAGGTTATGAAAGGTAAGTTAAGTTAGGATAGGTAAAGTTAGGTTAAGTTAGGGAAGGTAAGGTAAGTTATGTTAGGATAGGTAAAGTTAGGTAAGATAGGGAAGGTAAGGTAAATTATGTTAAGATAGGTAAGTTAAGTTAAGCAGGTTGAGTTAGGTAAGGTAAGGAAAGTTATGTTAGGATAGGTAAAGTTAGGTTATGCAGGCTAAGTTAGGTAAGATAGGTTAAGCAGGTTAAGATAGGTAAGGTAAGGTAAGGTAAGTTAGGTAAGATATGTAAAGTTAGGTAAGATAGGTAAGGTAAGGTAAGTTATGTTAAGCAGAATAAGTTAGGTAAGTTAAGTTAGGATAGGTAAAGTTAGGTTAAGTTAGGGAAGGTAAGGTAAGTTATGTTAGGATAGGTAAAGTTAGGTAAGATAGGGAAGGTAAGGTAAGTTATGTTAGGATAGGTAAAGATAGGTTATGAAAGGCAAGTTAAGTTAGGATAGGTAAAGTTAGGTTAAGTTAGGGAAGGTAAGGTAAGTTATGTTAGGATAGGTAAAGTTAGGTAAGATAGGGAAGGTAAGGTAAGTTATGTTAGGATAGGTAAAGATAGGTTATGAAAGGCAAGTTAAGTTAGGATAGGTAAAGTTAGGTTAAGTTAGGGAAGGTAAGGTAAGTTATGTTAGGATAGGTAAAGTTAGGTAAGATAGGGAAGGTAAGGTAAGGTATGTTAGGATAGGTAAAGCTAGGTTTAGGAACGTTACGTTAACTAAGTAACATTGGGTGGAGAGGATAGGTTACGTAGGTTTGAACAGTGTAGTTCAGAGAACAGTTTTAGGGTAAAGCAACTAAGAAAATATGTTTTAACAGAATGCAGGTTTGGTATGAAAAGCTGAACTAGTTACATTTTGGAGAGAAAATTTTATGACTGAAGATGTCTTAAAGAATAACATGATGGAAGAAGGAGAGTTTCTTTGATGAATGAAGGTGTCTTAGAGAACAACTTTGGAGAACGAAGATGAATTAGAGATCGCTTTGATGACTCTGAGAATAACTCTGGTCAACGAATATGGATTGGAAAGTTTCTCTAATGAACGAAGGTGAGTTAAGATTAACTTTTATGATTTAGAGAACATCTTTGGTAGCTCTGAGAAAGACTTTGTTGTCTTAGAGAATAACTTTCAGGACTTAGAGAATGTCTTTGATGAATGGAAGTGAGTTAGAGAATAACATATCATGACTGAGAATAACTTTTGATAACTCTTAGAACAACTTTGATGTCTTAGAGAATAACTTTAGATGTCTCTGAGAATGTCTTTGGATAACTCTGAGATTAACTTTGATGTCTTTGAAACAACTTTGACGTCTCTTGGAATAACTTTTGTGGACATGAGAATATCTTTGGATAACTCTGAGATTAACTTTGATAGCTCTGGGAATAACTTTTATGATTTTGAGAACATCTTTGATGTCTTGGAGAACAACATTGATGTTTAGAGAACAACTTTGATGACCAAGATTAACTTTAGATGTCTCTGAGAATAACTTTATAACATAGAAATTAACTTTAGATGTCTGAAAATAACTTTGATGACTTCGAGAATAACATTTGATGACTCTGAGAATAACTTATGTCTTACATAATAACTTTAGATGGCTCTGAAAATAACTTTGATGAAAGAAGATGTCTTAGATTAACTTTTGATGACTTTGAAAACAAGTTTGATGAACAAAGATGTTTTGAAAGTTTCTCTGACGAACGAAGGTGACTCTGAGAATAGCTTTTATGTCTTAGAGAAGAACATTGATGGTTTAGAGAGAATATCTTTGATGAAAAATGATGTCTTAGATTAACTTTGATGACTCTGTGAATAAGTTAGATGACTTTGAGAACAAGTTTGATAGCTCTGAGAATGACTTTTATGCCTCTGAGAATAACTTTGATGAATAAAGATGTTTTGGAAAGTTTCTCTGAAGAACGAAGGTGACTCTGAGAATAACTTTTGTTAGCTCTTTGAATAACTTTGATGTCTTTGAAACAACTTTGATGAACGAGAGTGAGTTAGAGATTACCTTTGCTAACTCTGAGATCAACTTTGACGAACAAAAGAGAGTTAGAGATTACATTTGATAACTCTAAGATTAACTTTAGATGTCTCTGAGACAAACTTTTATAACATAGAAATTAACTTTAATGACCAAAGTGAGTTAGAGAATACCTTTTGATGACTCCGAGAATAATTTTGATAGCTCTGAGAATGACTTTTGTTGTCTTGGAATAACTTTTGATTGTTCTGAGAATAACTTTTGTTGTCTCGGAATAACTTTTGATTGTGCTGAGAATAACTTTGAGGGCTTAGAGAATGTCTTTGATGAATGGAAGAGTCCCATTGAAGTCTTAAGGAAGTCTTTGATGTCTCGAAGGATGTCTTAGAGTGTAACTTTGGTATCTTTGAGTAAGTCCTTGATGTATTGAAGAGCGTCTTTGATTTATCGAAGAGTAACTTTGGTGTAACGGAGAGCACCTTTGACTATTTTTTTCGTACTTGACGACATATAATTTTTACGAAAGTGCTGAAAAAGCTACATTTGACTATTTTAGTGCTCCACAAAGTATAAATGTCAGTTAAGAACGACGATGATAGATATCTTTGACTATATTTTCTGACTTGACGATGGATAAAGTTAGTTATGAACAGTGCTGAAAAGATTCCTTTGACAATTTTTAGCTAAGCGAAAGGCTGTTTTAGTTAAGAACAGTGTTGGAAAGAGACTACACATGACTATTTTCAGATGAGAGAAGTGATATTTCAGTTAAGAAATGACAAGGAAACACGATGAAGTAACTATTTTTAGTTGACCGATGAATACTTTTAGTTGAGCAAAAGCCAAAACATGATGAACATGACTTTTTCTGATGATTGGCGGATAATTTTTAGATAAGAAATGACAATGAAACATGAAGAACACGGTTATTTTCTGATGACTGGGGAATAAGTTTAGTTAAGAAATGATGAAAGTTATTATTTTTAGTTGATTGACGATGGATAAAAAGCTAGTTATGAACAGTTTTGGAAAGTTTCCTTTGACAATTTTTTCTTGATGAAACATAGCGGCTGTTAAGAAAGTGCTGAAAGAAGTTTCCTTTGACAATTTTTAGCTAAGAGAAAGGTTGTTTTAGTTAAGAACAGTGTTGGACGAGGCTATTTCTGACTATTTTTGGTTGATTGTATAATAAGTTAGTTGAGAAATGAGGAAAGTGACTATGTTTCAGTTGATTGGCGAAAGATTTTTAGTTAAGAAGTTACAAGAAAGGTTTGTCTTTGTAAATTTGGAACTGAATGAAGTGTAGATTTGTTTAAGAACATGGCTGGTAGAACTATTAAGTTGACTACGAGAATTACTTTGACATAGTTTTTGCAAATAAAAACTTGGTGACTAAAATTGTTGAGGAAACTGTATTGCTGATGCTAATATTTGACAAAGAACTAGTTAGTGAATGGAAGAAACGAATTGGTTAAAAGAAACAAAGAACATAAAAAATTGAGGTCAAGTAGGGGAATGAACACAGTGAACATACAGTGAACACAGAAAACATGTAAGAAAAAGTTGATGAATACAGTGAACATGCTGGGAATATGAACTTACAGAGAACATGAAAACATGATAAGGAGAATAGGGAATACAAAGAATGAACAATGGACTTGTGAAGAACATGGAGAATAAGACAAAGAATGTAGAAAACATGTAAGTGAAGGTGAAAAACGAAGTGATCTTGTGAGGAACATGAACTTGTAGAGGAACATGAATACTGACAAAGAACACAAATATGGAAGTTAGCATGAATATTGAGTATAAAAGTTGTAAAGAGAACATGTGATGAACATGAAAACATAGAAAATATGACTAGACTTTGTAGAGAACATAATGAGACTAAGAGAAAGATTACAGAAAAAATGGAGATACTTGTGAAAATATGAACTGAATGGGACTGTGAACATTTGTAGAACATGGAGTGAACACGGATGAGAATACGAAGAACACAGTGAATATAGAGAAAATATGCAAATACAGGGGGACAAGAGTTGAAACTTGATAACTGAACTGGTTTTTATTTACTATGTCTGAAATATAACTGTTTAAAATTTCAGGGGGATTGGACTGCTAGTAGCGAAATGTGGTCTCTGTTCATTTTTAGGTATAAATTGGACTCTGATGAAATATGAGCTAAATACTGACTCTGACGAATTTTGCTCTCAAAGTAGACTCTGGCGAATTTGAGCATAAACTGGACTCTGATGAAAATTGCTAGAAAACTGGACTCTGATGAATTTCGATCAAGAACTGGACTCTGATGAATTTTGCTATTAAAGTAGACTCTGGCGAATTTGAGCATAAACTGGACTCTGCCGAAAATTGGGTATAAAATGATCTCTGTCAAGTTTTAACAGATTACAGGACACTGATGAAATTTGCTCTCAAAGTAGACTCTGGCGAATTTCTGTTGATAATTGGACTCTGATGAAATATGAGCTGAATACTGTCTCTGACTAATTTTGCTCTCAAAGTAGACTCTGTTCATTTTTAGGTATAAAATGGTCTCTGATGAAATATGAGCTAAGTACTGTCTCTGACTAATTTTCCTGACAAAGTGGACTCTGGCGAATTTGAGCATAAACTGGACTCTGATGAAATATGAGCTAAATACTGTCTCTGACTAATTTTGCTGACAAAGTGGACTCTGTTCATTTTTAGGTATAAAATGGTCTCTGATGAAATATGAGCTAAAACTGTCTCTGACTAATTTTGATCTCAAAGTAGACTCTGGCGAATTTGAGCATAAACTGGACTCTGATGAAATATGAGCTAAAACTGTCTCTGACGAATATTGCTCAAAGTAGGCTCTGGCGAATTTCGGTATAAACCGGACTCTGATGAAATATGAGCTTAAAACTGGGCTCTGTTCAATTTTGGTCTTTACAGATGAAATAGCCGTAAATGGATATAAAACTAAATGTTATGGATAAGTTGTCTGTTTTCCTTAACAAAACATCTAAGACAATATTCTCTGAAAATGCTCTTGGAAAATGTGTGATTGAAAACGGGCAAAGGTTGTCCATAGAGTTTACCTGGAAATGCTGTGACACAAACACGATTTTTCTAAAACTTTTCTTTAAGATTTTCCTACTTATTTTCATCATAAGAATGCTTAACAAACTTCTAAGATCTCGGAAATTATTTTTCTCATAAGAAATCCTTAATCCCAAATCTGTGACTCCCCAAATTCGCCTGAAAACCCCCAAGCGCTACACGGGATATTGGACCTGAAAAAAAATATCACCTGTGGCGCTTACACCCCACAGGGGTCCTCGGCCAGAAAAAAAATATCCCCTGTAGCGCTTACACCCTACTACTGCCTTACAGCCAGCTGACTGTTGTTTAATGCACTAACTCACACTCCTCCTACTTCCTGTCTTATCTCTTTATGAAACTATGTATTGAGGTCTGATTCTTCTATTCCTCCCCACAGGCCAATTTCTTCAGTACAGTATTATGTTAAAAAAAAAGTTCTTTCTAATATCCTGATGATTCCTGTGTGCGTCAAGTTCCCATCCATGTTCTCTTGTTCTATTGTTAATTATACTCAACATTTTACTCTTTATCAACTTTATCGATTCCCCTGAGGATCGTGTATGTCGTTATCATGTCTCTACGACTCTGTTTCTCTTCAAGTAACGTGGGGACCAACACCTTCGGCCTGTGCTCACAGTTCAGTCCTCACAGGTGTGTCCTTATATGTCTCCTCATCTCCTCTAAGCCTGCCTCTTTCTCTTTATTCTCCTCTTGCTTCACCCATTCCGCTATCCTCCACTTTCTCACTGCTGCTTCCTGGATATCCTCTCATTTCTCTCTCTGCCTCCCTTGAGACGAGATAACCCAAGTTGTGGACTATAATATGTCTCTCTCACTCTCCCTCCCTTGTCTCCCTCCCTCTCTCTCTCTCTCTCTCTCTCTCTCTCTCTCTCTCTCTCTCTCTCTCTCTCTCTCTCTCTCTCTCTCTCTCTCTCTCTCTCTCTCTCTCTCTCTCTCTCTCTCTTTCTCCCCCCCTCCCTTCCCCCCCTCCCCAGTGTGAGTGCCCCCCCCCTGGTGAAGCAGGACTGGGGTACAAGGCCGCACATTACAGTACAGGGGTAAAAGTGGTGGTGGGCCAGCAGCAGCCTGGGGCCCTCACAAGTGTGTTAGCGGGCTAATGACTCCTCCCTCACGGGGTAACCACATGGGGGTTGAGCCCAGGGGGGGGGGGTTGTGTACATAGCAACGCTGCCTCACAACCCCTATTGTTGCTGTGTGGTGTTGCACGGGTTGTGTGGGGGGCTCTGAGTATGGTGAGGGTGAGTAAGGTTGTTAATATGTTTAGAAGTTTCAGATATGTTCGTGTGTGTATACTCACCTAGTTGTGCTTGCGGGGGTTGAGCTCTGGCTCTTTGGTTCCGCCTCTCAACTGTCAATCAACTGGTGTACAGGTTCCTGAGCCTACTGGGCTCTATCATATCTACATTTGAAACTGTGTATGGAGTCAGCCTCCACCACATTACTTCCTAATGCATTCCATTTGTCAACCACTCTGACACTAAAAAAGTTCTTTCTAATATCTCTGTGGCTCATTTGGGCACTCAGTTTCCACCTGTGTCCCCTAGTGCGTGTGCCCCTTGTGTTAAATAGCCTGTCTTTATCAACCCCTGTCGATTCCCTTGAGAATCTTGAATGTGGTGATCATGTCCCCCCTAACTCTTCTGTCTTAAAACGAAGTGAGGTTTAATTCCCGTAGTCTCTCCTCGTAGCTCATACCTCTCAGCTCGGTCTGGTGCCAAACCTTTGAACCTTTTCCAGTTTAGTCTTATGCTTGACTAGATATGGACTCCATGCTGGAGCCGCATACTCCAGGATTGGTCTGACATATGTGGTATATAATGTTCTGAAAGATTCCTTACACAAGTTTCAAAAGGCCGTTCTTATGTTAGCCTACCTGGCATATGCTGCTGATGTTATCCTCTTGATATGAGCTTCAGGGGACAGGTCTGGCGTGATATCAACCTCCAGGTCTTTCTCTCTCTCTGATTCTTGAAGTATCTCATCTCCCAAATGATACCTTGTATCTGGTCTCCTGCTTCCTACCCCTATCTTCATTACATTACATTTGCTTTGGTTAAACTCTAACAGCCATTTGTTCGACCATTCCTGCAGCTTGTCCAGGTCTTCTTGAAGCTTCAAGCAGTCCTCCTCTGTCTTAATCCTTCTCATAATTTTGGCGTCGTCAGCAAACATTGAGAGGAATGAGTCTATACCCTCTGGGAGATCATTTACGTATATCAGAAACAGGATAGGTCCAAGCACAGAACCCTGTGGGACTCCACTGGTGACTTCACGCCATTCTGAGGTCTCTCCCCTCACTGTAACTCTCTGCTTCCTATTGCTTAGGTACTCCCTTATCCACTGGAGCGCCCTACCAGTTACTCCTGCCTGTTTCTCCAGCTTATGCATCAACCTTTTATGGGGTACTGTGTCAAAGACTTTCCGACAGTCCAAAAAAAATGCAGTCCGCCCATCCTTCTCTTTCTTGCTTAATCTTTGTCACCTGATCTTAGAATTCTATCAAGCCTGTAAGGCAGATGGTAACTTGGTCCCTCCCAGATGGTCCCTCTCAGATGGTACCTTGAGTTCAGCAGAAGGCTGAACTCAAGGTACCATCTGGGAGGTGAAATCCTGCAAGAGTTAAATAGAGAGAAAGATCTGGGGGTTGATATCACACCGAACCTGTCCCCAGAGGCCCACATCAAAAGGATATCATCAGCGGCATATGCTAGACTGGCCAACATAAGAACAGCCTTTAGAAACTTGTGTAAGGAATCGTTCAGGACCCTGTATACCACTTATGTCAGACCAATCCTGGAATATGCAGCTCCAGCCTGGAGTTCATACCTAGTTAAGCACAAGGCAAAGTTAGAGAAGATTCAGCGGTATGCCACCAGACTGGTCCCGGAACTGAGAGGTATGAACTACAAGGAAAGACTAAAGGAGCTGAACGTCACATCCCTGGAAAACAGAAGAGTAAGGGGAGACATGATAACCACCTACAAAATTCTCAGGGGAATTAATAGGGTGGACAAAGACAAACTCTTTAGCGACGGTGGGACACGAGCAAGGGGACACAGGTGGAAACTTAGTACCCACATGAGCTACAGAGACGTTAGAAAGAATTTTTTTCAGTGTCAGAGTAGTTAATAAATGGACGGCACTAACTAGGAAGTAATGTGGTGGAGGCTGACTCCATACACAGTTTCAAGTGTAGATATGATAGAGCCCAGTAGGCTCAGGAACCTGTTCACCAGTTGATTGGCAGTTGAGAGGCGGGACCAAAGAGCCAAAGCTCAACCCCCGCAAGCACAAATAGGTGAGTACAAATAGGTGAGCACACACACACACACACACACACACACACACACACACACACACACACACACACACACACACACACACACACACACACACACACACCCACCCACACCCACACACCCACACCCACACACACGCACGCACATAAACATATATACATATACATATACATGTGAACCATTTGATATGGCTGGTACAGCAGGAGCGCCACGTGGCCTTGACAAGTTGAGTCGTGTTTCCAGGTGGTCGCTGGTACTGGCGGAGCGTGAGGGATAATCCCGCCAAAATGCTCCAATTAGGGCATCCTAGCGCGCCAATTAGTGCCGGCGGGTGTATAACAAGGCGGTGGTAAATAGCCGTCGGCCGTAAGCTTCTTGCAACAGTGGTGATGGCTGGCGTATTGCACAACATAGAGTTGGATCCTCTCTACAGCCACTGGTATAGAGTTGGATCCTCTACAGCCATTGGTATAGAGTTGGATTCTCTACAGCCATTGGTATAGAGTTGGATCCTCTCTACAGCCACAGATATAGAGTCAGATCCTCTACAGTCACTTGTATAGAGTTGGATCCTCTCTACAGCATCTGGTATAGAGTTGGATCCTCTCTACAGCCACTGGTATAGAGTCGGATCCTCTACAGTCACTTGTATAGAGTTGGATCCTCTCTACAGCATCTGGTATAGAGTTGGATCCTCTCTACAGCCACAGATATAGAGTCGGATCCTCTACAGTCACTTGTATAGAGTTGGATCCTCTCTACAGCATCTGGTATAGAGTTGGATCCTCTCTACAGCCACTGGTATAGAGTTGGATACTCTCTATAGTCACTTGTATAGAGTTGGATCCTCTCTACAGCCACTGGTATAGAGTTGGATCCTCTCTACAGTCACTGGTATAGAGTTGGATCATCTCTACAGCCACTTGTATAGAGTTGGATCCTCTCTACAGCCACTGGTATAGAGTTGGATACTCTCTATAGTCACTTGTATAGAGCTGGATCCTCTCTACAGCCACTGGTATAGAGTTGGATCCTCTTCACAGCCACTGGTATAGAGTTGGATACTCTCTATAGTCACTTGTATAGAGTTGGATCCTCTCTACAGCCACTGGTATAGAGTTGGATCCTCTCTACAGTCACTGGTATGGAGTTGGATCCTCTCTACAGCCACTTGTATAGAGTTGGATCCTCTCTACAGCCACTGGTATAGAGTTGGATCCTCTCTACAGTCACTGGTATAGAGTTGGATCCTCTACAGCCATTGGTATAGAGTTGGATCCTCTCTACAGTCACTGGTATAGAGTTGGATCCTCTCTACAGTCACTTGTATAGAGTTGGATCCTCTCTACAGCCACAGATATAGAGTCGGATCCTCTACAGTCACTGGTATAGAGTTGGATCCTCTCTACAGTCACTGGTATAGAGTTGGATCCTCTCTACAGTCACTGGTATAGAGTTGGATCCTCTCTACAGTCACTGGTATAGAGTTGGATCCTCTCTACAGTCACTGGTATAGAGTTGGATCCTCTCTACAGTCACTTGTATAGAGTTGGATCCTCTCTACAGCCACTTGTATAGAGTTGGATCCTCTCTACAGCCACTTGTATAGAGTTGGATCCTCTCTACAGCCACAGATATAGAGTCGGATCCTCTACAGTCACTGGTATAGAGTTGGATCCTCTCTACAGTCACTGGTATAGAGTTGGATCCTCTCTACAGTCACTGGTATAGAGTTGGATCCTCTCTACAGTCACTGGTATAGAGTTGGATCCTCTCTACAGTCACTTGTATAGAGTTGGATCCTCTCTACAGCCACTTGTATAGAGTTGGATCCTCTCTACAGCTACATATGTAGAACTGGTAATATTTCTTGTCATTAGTGAGCTAGTTCATTATATGTGCTATATGTGCCTCCACTATCATTATACTAGTGATAGTGGAGGTAGGGAACTATCAAGGGAAAGCGCCAAGTCATTAGGACTATATAGCACTGGGAAGGGGCCAGGATAAGGATTTGGGATGGGACGGAGGGAAAGGAATGGTGCCCCAACCACTTGTGGACGGTCGGGGATTGAACGCCGACCTGCATGAAGCCATCACCCCGCAGATTATACCACCTGTGTCAGCAAGCTTCACCCCCTTATCCCCCCACCCTCTCTGGGGACTTAACCCCAGTGGTGTTGCTGGTGTGAACCCTGAGAGACCCCCGGGGCTCTGGCTGGTGTGTGAGTCTTAGGTGAGTGTATGAGTGGGAATGAGTGCGTGTGTGCGTGTGCGAGTGCGTGTGCATATACGTTCATGCGCGTGTGTTTTGGCTAGACAGGACTTGGTTATCTTGTGGTGATCCAGGGAGCTGTAGTGCTGTTTTTCAGCGACTCCACTCGCGAAGTGAAGAATATAGAGGTCGATTCTGAAGAGGGATACCTGGACCAGGATTGATAAAGCAGTTACGCAAGCACTTACGAACGTGTACATCTTTCCTCAATCTTTGACGGCTTTGGTTACATTTATTAAACAGTTTACAAGCATGAAAACTTGCCAATCAACTGTTGTTATTGTCATAAACAGCCTCCTGGTGCTTCGGAGCTCATTAACTGTTGTATAATTGTAAACAAAGCCGTCAAAGATTGAGAAAAGATGTACAGGTTCGTAGGTGCTTGCGTAACTGCTTTATCAATCCGGGTCCAGAGCTATAGATGTATGAGTCCCTCTGCGGTTTCTGATCCCATGTTGCCGGGTATTTCTTGCCTCTTCCATTTACTACACAAGTCTCTGATTAATACATTTTTTCGAACCTTTTGTCAGGTACTTTGAGAAATTTCAAATTTATAGGGAAATTGGTGTGGAATTTTCCTGGCTTGGGAGCCGGTCGGCCGAGCGTACAGTACGCTGGACTTGTGATCCTGTGGTCCTGGGTTCGATCCCGGGCGCCGGCGAGAAACACTGGGCAGAGTTTCTTTCACCCTATGCCCCTGTTACCTAGCAGTAAAATAGGTACCTGGGAGTTAGTCAGCTGTCACGGGCTGCTTCCTGGGGGTGGAGGCCTGGTCGAGGACCGGGCCGCGGGGACACTAAAGCCCCGAAATCATCTCGAGATAACCTCAAGATATAACCTGGGGACTAATCTGAGTGTGACCGTCTTGAGTTATATGTGGGAATAGTCCAGATGCAACAGCTGCTTTTAGTGTACATGACTGCTGATGGGTTGTGGTCACTGATAGATTGATTAATTGTTTATAATTGTTTATGCTGTTATTGCCCGGCGCCTTGTTCTTGAAACCTCTAATTGTTTGTTGACCTCTGCAATGGTTATGTGTTTCACAAGGTGGCACTCATTGCGAATATACTCACCTAATTGTGCTTGCGGGGGTTGAGCTTCTGCTCTTTGGTCCCGCCTCTCAACCGTTAATCAACAGGTGTACAGGTTCCTGAGCCTATTGGGCTCTATCATATCTACATTTGAAACTTTGTATGGAGTCAGCCTCCACCACATCACTGCCTAATGCATTCCATTTATTAACTACTCTAACACTGAAAAAGTTTTTTGTAATGTCCCTGTGGCTCATGTGGGTACTCAGTTTCCACCTGTGTCCCCTTTTTCGCGTCCCACCCGTGTTGAATTATGCCTTTATCTACCATGTTGTTAAGGTCTATTGTTTGGGTTGGAAGTAATGTTGCAGCTCTGTTGTCGACAAGAGTTGAAATTTCCATTTCATTGATGGAACAAAAGTTTACATTTTCTTCAGGGTTTATCCTGAATAATTTTTCCCAGAACTTGCTAAATTCCTGTTCTTGCTCTCTGTCCTCGTGGAGGGAGGAAGGGAATTGTCAGGGTAATGCGCCAAGGCATTACGACTTTATAGCACTGGGAAGGGGTCAGGATAAGGATTCGGGATGGGACTGGGGAGGGGAAGGAATGGTGCCCCAACCATTTGTGGACGGTCGGGGATTGAACGCCGACCTGCATGAAGCGAGACCGTCGCTCTACCGTCCACCCCAAGTGGTTTGAGTGTCCTCGCGGAGATATATCCTGAAGCGTACTTACCTATTTGTGCAGCCGATGAGTCACAATAACGTGGCTAAAGTAAGTTGACCAGACCACACACTAGAAGGTGAAGGGACGACGACGGTTTCGGTCCGTCCTGGACCATTCTCAAGTAGATTGTGTCACAATCGACTTGAGAATGGTGAACTTACCTATTTGTGCTTGCGGGGGTTGAGCTCTGGGTCTGTGGTCCCGAATGTGTGTGTTGTAGGGTGTTTCCTGGGCTGAGGACTCCATCTGGGTTGTTATTTTTTGTCCACAACTTTCCTGGGTTGTTGTAATCGACTTGAATTTGGCTTATGAGGTTATAACATGTTTTTGTTGTGTTCTGTTTTGCATTGATCTTGTGGTTCCCTCTGTAGTGTTATGCGCTCGTCCGTCCACCTGTTGTGGGTTGTAAGTTGTAGAAGGTTGTTATATGTGGTTTGTTGTTTTGTGAGGGCCTCGGTGACTGGCGGGTGACTAACTCCTCAACCATCACCCTACCCTTCCTCATTACTATCCACCCCCCTCCCACCTATCCCCCCAGCCCCATATAACCACCTCCACCATCCCCCATCACCCCCACCCATCCCCCATCACCCACACCTTCGTTCCCATCTTTTGCTGTTTCCCTATTACTGTTTTTTGTTATTTTGCTAATACTGCGCAGTTCCACAACACCCCCCCCCCTGCCCTAGCCCTTCCCTACCTCCCCCAGCCTGCCTCACCCTTGCCCCCCCTCCCTACCTCCCTCAGCCTACCTCAACCTTGCCCCCCCTCCCTACCTCCCTCAGCCTACCTCACCCTTGCCCCTCCCTACCTACCTCCCCATCGTGCCTCACCAACACGTAGGTAACTATCTTTCACGAAACCTGTGAATATGTTGAGCGATACTCAGCAGAATAAAACAAATCTTTTCGGTTAATTTTTGTTTTGTTCTGTTCTACGAAAGAATAATTTGTGGTTGTGAGAAGTGTGAGGGTTGTGGTTGTGAGAAGTGTGAGGGTTGTGGTTGTGAGAAGTGTGAGGGGTTGTGGTTGTGAGAAGTGTGAGGGGTTGTGGTTGTGAGAAGTGTGAGGGGTTGTGGTTGTGAGAAGTGTGAGGGGTTGTGGTTGTGAGAGACAGTTGTTGTGTGTTACTGCGTTGTGAGGCCTGCCTCGGAACATGATCGTTGTTGCCTGTGATTTACCTTTTCGAATTCCATAATTTCACATTACCGTCCATAATACACCGTATTAATGTAACCACACGTAATGACACCTAACCCTGGATAGAGACTAGCTGTACTGACCACTGCACCGATCTCTGGTGCAGTGGTCAGAGTACCCGCCGTGGCCTGGGTTCGAATTCTGAGGGGTCATAGAGTTAAAATGATTCTAAGCTTAGGGACCAATCAACCTTTACTCATATATATATATATATATATATATATATATATATATATATATATATATATATATATATATATATATATATATATATATATATATATATATATATATATATGACCCTCTCGAGGATGTAACCCCCACAACAGTTGCCTAACTCCTGGGGCAACTACCTATTTACCGTTATGTGAAGAGGTGCATGAGGTGACCCGCCCGGGATTGCAGAAATGTGAGTCACAGAACGAAGCCAACTGCGCTACCGAGAGCCCTTGACGTGCAGCGTGCTTATGTTTTTCTTCATGTTATTGTACATTCAATTTTAAGATTGCAATTTAGTACATCATTAAATAAATGTACATTAGTACATTTAGTTCTCAGCGGGCTCACCATAGTCTGTGCTACTTGGAACTTTTTGTTCCAGGTAGTGAATTTTTAACAACAATCTCTGCTCGGAACACACACATGTGTGTGTGTGTGTGTGTGTGTGTGTGTGTGTGTGTGTGTGTGTGTCAGTTTTCATGTGCTAATATATTGACCAGGAAATTTAGTGGTGATCTGGGGGTATGTTTTGCTGTTCGGGGCAATTTGTTTTTAATTTTCTTGCTTCTCGGGTGAGGCAAATCCTACTTGCGCTTCTCGGGCGGCCATTGGAAGGTCGCCAAATTCCTTACTTCTGGTGAGTTTCGCGCCAAATTTATGGCTGGCGGGAGATTTACCGCCAAAAGATCATATTTCCTCTTTTGCGTTGAAAATATCGCTCATAACTCTTCCTCCTTTGTCGGGTCTCAAGTGGAATTTTATTTCCAGGATTAAGAACCAGTTAACAAGAAGGAAAATATTGTTTAATATTAAATAAATATCATAACAGGCCTAGACAGTGGTACCCAAAGTCTTAATGGGTACGACCCCCTCTACAGACTTACGACCCCCTCCATAGAATACGACCCCCTCCACAGACCTACGACACCCCCTCCACAGACCTGCGACCCCCCTCCACTGACCTACGACCCCCTCCATAGACCTACGACCCCTTCCATAGAATACGACCCCCTCCACAGACCTACGACCTCCTCCACAGACCTACGACCCCCTCCACAGACCTACGACCCCCTCCACAGACTTACGACCCCCTCCATAGACATACGACACCCCCTCCACAGACCTACGACACCCCCTCCACAGACCTACGACACCCCCTCCACAGACCTACGACACCCCCTCCACAGACCTACGACACCCCCTCCACAGACCTACGACATCCCCTCCACAGATCTACGACACCCCCTCCATAGACCTACGACACCCCCTCCACAGACCTACGACACCCCCTCCACAGACCTACGACACCCCCTCCACAGACCTACGACACCCCCTCCACAGACCTACGACACCCCCTCCACAGATCTACGACACCCCCTTCCATAGACCTACGACACCCCCTCCACAGACCTACGACACCCCCTCCACAGACCTACGACACCCCCTCCACAGACCTACGACACCCCTCCACAGACCTACGACACCCCCTCCACAGACCTACGACACCCCCTCCACAGATCTACGACACCCCCTCCACAGACCTACGACACCCCCTCCACAGACCTACGACACCCCCTCCACAGACCTACGACACCCCCTCCACAGACCTACGACACCCCCTCCACAGACCTACGACACCCCCTCCATAGACCTACGACACCCCCTCCACAGACCTACGACACCCCCTCCACAGACCTACGACACCCCCTCCACAGATCTACGACACCCCTCCACAGACCTACGACACCCCCTCCACAGACCTACGACACCCCCTCCACAGATCTACGACACCCCCTCCACAGACCTACGACACCCCCTCCACAGACCTACGACACCCCCTCCACAGACCTACGACACCCCCTCCACAGACCTACGACACCCCCTCCACAGACCTACGACACCCCCTCCACAGACCTACGACACCCCCTCCACAGACCTACGACACCCCCTCCACAGACCTACGACACCCCCTCCACAGACCTACGACACCCCCTCCACAGACCTACGACCTTGAGTTACCTCTCTAGCAACAGTAATCGCTTTGGCGTACTTGTGTATCAGTGTGCATGGGGGCAGAAAACCCTTTAGGCTTAACAAGACCCCCTCCCCCCCATAGCCAAGGACGAGCCTGTTCGTGTGGTCACCCATCCAGTCACTGGGATGACGCACACAGCATTCTGCTACGCCACTGATGTCCTGTAGTCCGCATCCTTTAATTAAAAGCTTCTTCCCTGTGGACTAATACATCTGTCTCTCTCTCTACCTCCTCGCTGTTGGCTCACTTCCGCGTCATTCCTTCTCTCCCTCGCCCCCTCTCTCCCTGCTCCAGCATCCATCACGCGCGTGAGTGAGTGCGGACGCAAGTAGCACTACCGTTTGAGGTGGTGGGGGGGAGGAGGGGGTAGAGGCACTGGTGACGTCAGGAGAGGTAGTGCGTTAAAGGTGTGTGGCGTAGACGGTTTCTCTCCTCCTCTCTCTCTCTCTCTCTACCTGCATTCCTCACCTCTCTTCCTTCCGCTCTTCTCACTGTATCGTTCGTCTTCCTTGCCATACCTCCCGCCCCTAGTCCTTGTCTTCCTCTCTTCCCTCTTTGTCTCTATTTCCCTCGGCAAGAGGTGGCTGCCTCTTCTCTCTAGACAAGAGGTAGGGCTGCCTCTTCTTCTTCCAGGACAAGAGGTAGAGCTGTTTCCTCTTCTCCGTAGGCAAGAGGTAAGGAGGCTGCAGTGGTGTGTAGGGGTGGCGTCTCCTCCCTCTAGAATGGCTCGACCATACACGGGGCCCCTACTTCTCAGTCACTCTACCATACAAACATTATTTCTCACCCGACTCCATATCTCTCATATTCCAGTCTTCCCCTCTCTCTCATCCTCCAGTCTCTCACCCCTTGTTATATCTCTGCTCCAAGTCCATTGCCACTAATATCACATAATGTTGACAAATTGGATCCCACCGCTGCCACCATTAATGTTTGTTTACTATGCGGTCTGGTAAGGGAAATTGAGATGTACGACGCAGGTAGTTATGTCATTTATTGGTGTATAAATATCAAGGTCGTCTCCCTAGCCTTGGCTGCTCTTGATTGCCGGCTTTGGGTACGGTCCACTTACTGCGTCTGTGACGTCAGAGGCACAAAGGCCTATTATTGGTGGGTGCTTAACGGTCCGACAAATTCAACAGCTGGCGCAGGTAAATCTTCGGGTTTGTGCTTCGCTTGATCGAAGCGGAGCTGAAGTCAAGGCTGAAATCAGATCGAGAACTCGCTCGGGTCAAGGCCTCGCTCGGGTCAAAGCCTCGTTCGGGTCAAGGCGTCGCTTGGGTCAAAGCCTCGTTTGGGTCAAAGCCTCGCTCGGGTCAAAGCCTCGTTTGGGTCAAAGCCTCGCTCGGGTCAAAGCCTCGCTCGGGTCAAAGCCTCGCTCGGGTCAAAGCCTCGTTTGGGTCAAAGCCTCACTCGGGTCAAAGCCTCGCTCGGGTCAAAGCCTCGCTCGGGTCAAAGCCTCGCTCGGGTCAAAGCCTCGCTCGGGTCAAAGCCTCACTCGGGTCAAGGCCTCGCTTGGGTCAAAGCCTCGCTCGGGTCAAAGCCTCGCTCGGGTCAAAGCCTCACTCGGGTCAAAGCCTCGCTCGGGTCAAAGCCTCGCTCGGGTCAAAGCCTCACTCGGGTCAAGGCCTCGCTCGGGTCAAAGCCTCGCTCGGGTCAAGGCCTCGCTCGAGTCAAGGCCTCGCTCGAGTGAAGGCCTCGCTCGGGTCAAAGCCTCGCTCGGGTCAAAGCCTCACTCGGGTCAAGGCCTCGCTCGGGTCAAAGCCTCGCTCGGGTCAAGGCCTCGCTTGGGTCAAGGCCTCTCTTGGTTCAAAGCCTCCCTCGGGTCAAGGCCTCGCTCGGGTCAAAGCCTCGCTCGGGTCAAGGCCTCGCTCGGGTCAAAGCCTCGCTCGGGTCAAGGCCTCGCTCGGGTCAAAGCCTCGCTCGGGTCAAGCCCTCGCTCGGGTCAAAGCCTCGCTCGGGTCAAGGCCTCGCTTGGGTCAAGGACTCGCTTTTGTCAAGGCCTCGCTTGGTTCAAAGCCTCCCTCGGGTCAAGGCCTCGCTCGGGTCAAAGCCTCGCTTGGGTCAAGGCCTCGCTTGGGTCAAGGCCTCGCTTGGTTCAAAGCCTCCCTCGGGTCAAAGCCTCGCTCGGGTCAAGGCCTCGCTCGGGTCAAAGCCTCGCTCGGGTCAAGGCCTCGCTCGGGTCAAAGCCTCGCTCGGGTCAAGGCCTCGCTTGGGTCAAGGCCTCGCTTGGGTCAAGGCCTCGCTTGGTTCAAAGCCTCCCTCGGGTCAAAGCCTCGCTCGTGTCAAGGCCTCGCTTGGTTCAAAGCCTCCCTCGGGTCAAGGCCTCGCTCGGGTCAAAGCCTCCCTCGGGTCAAAGCCTCGCTCGGGTCAAGGCCTCGCTCAGGTCAAAGCCTCGCTCGGGTCAAGGCCTCGCTCGGGTCAAAGCCTCGCTCGGGTCAAAGCCTCCCTCGGGCCATGTTCGCTGCGTGTCTTATCTTATCTCCACCTGATAAATGGTTGTGACCTGACGCGGCCCTGTAAGACCCGGGGAATTTATGAAAGAGAAACGTCCACTTTCCTGTTAGTATTGACGCACTGTAACGCGCGGGCCACCAAATGGAATTGTGTTGACCTTGTTTTGATGTATTGTTCTTCGAGTCATAACTCTTGCACTGTGATGACCATTCTTGACCATGACCATCGTTATATTTTCTATTAAGGGGTCGGGGGGATGAGACCCCTTAATAGAAAGTATAAGAGACGTCTTAAGATGGGACGTCCTACTCCCACAGCTGGTGTCCCAAGATGAGACGCCCCACTCCCACAGCTGGTGGTCCAAGATAAGACGCCCCACTCACACAGCTGGTGGCCCAAGATGAGACGCCCCACTCCCACAGCTGGTGGTCCAAGATAAGACGCCCCACTCCCACAGCTGGTGGCCCAAGATGAGACGCCCCACTCCCACAGCTGGTGGTCCAAGATAAGACGCCCCACTCCCACAGCTGGTGACCCAAGATGAGACGCCCCACTCCCACAGCTGGTGGTCCAAGATAAGACTCCCCACTCCCACAGCTGGTGGCCCAAGATAAGACGCCCCACTCCCACAGCTGGTGGCCCAAGTCCCACAGCTGGTGGCCCAAGATGAGACGCCCCACTCACACAGCTGGTGGCCCAAGATGAGACGCCCCACTCCCACAGCTGGTGGCCCAAGATGAGACGCCCCACTCCCACAGCTGGTGGCCCAAGATGAGACGCCCCGCTCCCACAGCTGGTGGCCCAAGATGAGAAGCCCCACTCCCACAGCTGGTGGCCCAAGATGAGAAGCCCCACTCCCACAGCTGGTGGCCCAAGATGAGACGCCCCACTCCCACAGCTGGTGGCCTAAGATGAGACGCCCCACTCCCACAGCTGGTGACCCAAGATGAGACGCCCCACTCCCACAGCTGGTGGCCCAAGATGAGACGCCCCGCTCCCACAGCTGGTGGCCCAAGATGAGAAGCCCCACTCCCACAGCTGGTGACCCAAGATGAGACGCCCCGCTCCCACAGCTGGTGGCCCAAGATGAGACGCCCCACTCCCACAGCTGGTGGCCCAAGATGAGAAGCCCCACTCCCACAGCTGGTGACCCAAGATGAGACGCCCCGCTCCCACAGCTGGTGGCCCAAGATGAGACGCCCCACTCCCACAGCTGGTGGCCCAAGATGAGAAGCCCCACTCCCACAGCTGGTGGCCCAAGATGAGAAGCCCCACTCCCACAGCTGGTGGCCCAAGATGAGAAGCCCCACTCCCACAGCTGGTGGCCCAAGATGAGAAGCCCCACTCCCACAGCTGGTGGCCCAAGATGAGAAGCCCCACTCCCATAGCTGGTGACCCAAGATGAGAAGCCCCACTCCCACAGCTGGTGGCCCAAGATGAGACGCCCCGCTCCCACAGCTGGTGGCCCAAGATGAGAAGCCCCACTCCCACAGCTGGTGGCCCAAGATGAGACGCCCCACTCCCACAGCTGGTGACCCAAGATGAGAAGCCCCACTCCCACAGCTGGTGACCCAAGAACCTCGATTTACTAGATGAAAATCTAGCCCCACAGTACATAATTCCCAGATGAAATACTGACAAGAAATCCCTCCTCTCAATACTTGAAAAAATGCGTATGTATATATATGAATATACATACGTATACATATATAAATCAATAAATAATAGTAATAAAATAAATACCTTTAAACAGAACAACATGTGTGGAAGCATCGGAGTGTATATATATAAATGCTACACAGTATTCCCCTATAGACATCCATATATGGTGAAACACATGTGAAGAACCTCTCACACACTCACAGCTCCCTGACAAGAGGGAGCCAGCTTAGCTTAGCTGCCAACACCCACACATGGTGTCAGCAAGGCGGACAGCCCGCCGCCTGCTTTCATACCTCTCACTGTTTCTGTATTTCTAAACTAAACTTACCTACACACCTCTCCATCTTCTTTACTCAGAAAATACCCAAGTACGGACTCTAAACCTATTCATATAAGTGTGCAGTAGAGTTTGAACCTTTTTTGTTCTCGCTAAATTGTTCATTTTACCGAGACCGGAAGTGAGGTTGGGGTTGGGGGGGGGGGGGGGGTGGGGGGGGGGTGGTGGGGGGGGGGGGGGGCTTGAGAGGGGGGGAGGGGAACCAATTGCTGTGGTGGGGATTTACATCTCTCCATTAAGGTATTGGTACCTGCGTGGGGTGATTCCATTCCTCTTTAAAGATGCACCAGTCAGAATTCAACCCTCTTGGAGGACACAGAAACAGTGCGTCTTGTATAGACGCACCGCAGAGTATAGACGCAACTATAGACGCAACTATAGACGCAACTATAGACGCAACATAGATATATTCTTCCTGCTGTGTTTGATGAGGCCGAAGGAGGAGACAGAGACGTGATCACAGAGTTCTCAAGAAGTGTTAATCGTACGAATATCGTATGAACATCGTACGAACATCGTACGAACATCGTACGAACATCATATGAGTAACTATCACCACTCGGTGTGGAAATCACCAGTCAGACTTGCGGACCGAGAGTAAGAGATCACTTTAATACGAAGCCTTGTGCTTCTTTATGCTTGTCTCAGCCTTGTGCTTCTTTATGCTTGTCTCAGCCTTGTGCTTCTTTATGCTTGTCTCAGCCTTGTGCTTCTTTATGTTTGCCTCAGCCTTGTGCTTCTTTATGCTTGTCTCAGCCTTGTGCTTCTTTATGCTTGTCTCAGCCTTGTGCTTCTTTATGCTTGTCTCAGCCTTGTGCTTCTTTATGCTTGCCTCAGCCTTGTGCTTCTTTGTAACACGGGTTCGGAGTTCCTCTCTCTACTTATCTACCTTCTACTCCCTCTACCCGTATTCTTACTTTTTATTCTCTACCAAGGGACTCCAAAACTTTTACCAAAGCCAACTCCACGCCACGTGGTCCTAAGACGATTGACCGACTTAGGATTCTACACCCAGTATGACGTGACCTAGGCTCTGAGCAAAACCCTAGTGTCGCCTCTACGCTGCCACCACCAGACCAGCAACACAGAGCAATGATCGAGGTCTGGATCGATCACGCTAATTAATCAACCTTGGGGCTTGATCCCCACTAGTAGTTTATAACCTCGGAAACTTGAGTGTGGAATTAATTACACGGGAATGATTCGATGTTAGAATCGATGTTAGAATCGGCGCCCAGTCCAACTCTGCCTCGTGTGGACCACGTGACCAGGACAAGTGTACACATAAAACACATGGAAACAATAATAATGCAAATTCTTAACTTAATTAATTTATTCAAAGAAAAAACTAAAGCAAAATCTAAATATGTTCACTCCCTGTCACTTTAACACTCCCTACTTGACCTGAGTGGCAAATGAGAAGACTATCCCTATAATTAACAATAGCAACTATACCTTGGGCGACCAGCTCTAGATGTTGGGCTGGTCTCGGGGAGAGGTAAGATGTTTGACCTCTTATCCCAGCTGCTCCCGTTTCCACACTGATCTCTCCCTTGTCTGGTCTACCCCAGACAGAGCATTGTATCCTTCCGCCAAGTCAGTCAAAGTTCTACCAAGTTACTAGCAAGGTTTAAGTTATAACAATTAACCTCTGTTTGTACTGAATTGATCCAGACTGGTTAAATTATTTTACTGAAATTAAATTACACAAGCCTCTAACGGCAGAGCTGTTCCCGATCACAAAAATGGTTATTTGAACTTTGAGAAATAGTAGACATGTCAACCCCTGATGACCTATGACCGCCGGTCACTCCGCCTTACAAGTTAGATCTGATTCGTGACGTCACTGATGGTGACTTAAACACAATAATTAGAATACTCTTGATATTGTATCCAGTACTATTATACAATACAATTTTAATGCAAAATGAATAAAGGCTAATTTTCTCTAAATTACTGAATACTATAGGATGATTCATTATACGCAGCTATGAACAAAGCGTCGGTTATTTCCACCGCGAATTCCCCTGGGAGTCAGGTCACCATGCGGGCTCAGCTTCCCATTCTCTTTTGTCGATAAACCACTCTGGATAATTCTTACAACCAGCCTAGTTTGTTACATCTTTATGTTTGTCTCAGCCTTGTGCTTCTTTATGCTTGTCTCAGCCTTGTGCTTCTTTATGTTTGTCTCAGCCTTGTGCTTCTTTATGCTTGTCTCAGCCTTGTGCTTCTTTATGTTTGTCTCAGCCTTGTGCTTCTTTATGCTTGTCTCAGCCTTGTGCTTCTTTATGCTTGTCTCAGCCTTGTGCTTCTTTATGTTTGTCTCAGCCTTGTGCTTCTTTATGCTTGTCTCAGCCTTGTGCTTCTTTATGCTTGTCTCAGCCTTGTGCTTCTTTATGCTTGTCTCAGCCTTGTGCTTCTTTATGTTTGTCTCAGCCTTGTGCTTCTTTATGCTTGTCTCAGCCTTGTGCTTCTTTATGCTTGTCTCAGCCTTGTGCTTCTTTATGCTTGTCTCAGCCTTGTGCTTCTTTATGCTTGCCTCAGCCTTGTGCTTCTTTATGCTTGCCTCTTGCAGGTCTCTCACAAGCCCAAACCCGTATTTACCCAGGTCTCTCGTGATCCCAAACCCGTATTTACCCAGGTCTCTCGGGAGCCCAAACCCACCCAATTTAAACTCTGTGGGCCAGTTGATCGCCTTACCTGTAATTCACTTTACTTGTAGTTCACTGTAACTGTTGTACCTGTAGTCCGCTGTACGTGTGGTCTATGTGGACCGATGCGGACCTTTACGTAACAAAAAGGAGGCATGATCCGGGACCGGGCCGCGGGGACCTTGAGCCCCGAAATCATCACAAGGTAACCTTGTGTAGCTTCCGAGAATCGCCGGCACCGCGGCCCGGTCGTCGACCAGGCCTCCTGGTTGCTGGACTGGTCAACCAGGCTGTGGAAGGCTGCTCGCAGCCTGACGTATGAGTCACAGCCTGGTTGATCAGGTATCCTTTGGAGGTGTTTATCCAGTTCTCTCTTGAACACTGTGAGGAGTCGGCCAGTTATGTCTCTTATGTGTAGTGGAAGCGTGTTGAACAGTCTCGGGCCTCTGATGTTGATAGTTCTCTCTTGAACACTGTGAGGGGTCGGCCAGTTATGCCCCTTATGTGTAGTGGAAGCGTGTTGAACAGTCTCGGGCCTCTGATGTTGATAGTTCTCTCTTGAACACTGTGAGGGGTCGGCCAGTTATGCCCCTTATGTGTAGTGGAAGCGTGTTGAACAGTCTCGGGCCTCTGATGTTGATAGTTCTCTCTTGAACACTGTGAGGAGTCGGCCAGTTATGTCCCTTATGTGTAGTGGAAGCGTGTTGAACAGTCTCGGGCCTCTGATGTTGATAGTTCTCTCTTGAACACTGTGAGGGGTCGGCCAGTTATGCCCCTTATGTGTAGTGGAAGCGTGTTGAACAGTCTCGGGCCTCTGATGTTGGTAGTTCTCTCTCAGAGTACCTGTTGTACCTCTGCTCTTCAACGGGGGTATTCTGCACATCCTGCCATGCCTCCTGGTCTCATGTTTTTGTTTTGAAATTTTAGTCAACAAAATTTATCAACAGGGAGGGTACAGGGTACAGTGGGGGTACCGGGTACAGTGGGGGGTACAGGGTACAGTGGGGTATAGGGTACAGTGGGGGTACAGGGTACAGGATACAGTGGGGGTACAGGGTACAGGATACAGTGGGGGTACCGGGTACAGTGGGGGGTACAGGGTACAGTGGGGTATAGGGTACAGTGGGGGTACAGGGTACAGTGGAGGGTACAGGGTACAGTGGGGTATAGGGTACAGTGGGGGTACAGGGTACAGGATACAGTGGGGGTACAGGGTACAGGATACAGTGGGGGTACAGGGTACAGGATACAGTGGGGGTACAGGGTACTGTGTGGGTACAGGGTACAGGGGTAAAGTGGACGCTGAACTATACATATTTACCTGTAGCTACACAGGTAAATACAAGGCGAGGGGTCTCCAGTGTAAATCTTAATGTTTATACTTTACGTCAAGCTTGTCTATTTGTCACCTGCTGTCTATTTGTCACCTGCTGTCTATTTGTCACCTGC
The DNA here is from genome assembly GCF_040958095.1 of Procambarus clarkii. NCBI lineage: Eukaryota > Metazoa > Arthropoda > Malacostraca > Decapoda > Cambaridae > Procambarus > Procambarus clarkii. The sequence continues at coordinate 18,351,521 of NC_091208.1, read as the reverse complement.
TGTCTTTGTCACCTGCTATCTATTTGTCACCTGCTGTCTTTGTCACTTGCTGTCTATTTGTCACCAGCTGTCTATTTGTCACCAGCTGTCTATTTGTCACCAGCTGTCTATTCGCCACCTGCTGTCTATTTGTCACCTGCTGTCTATTTGTCACCTGCTGTCTTTGTCACCTGCTGTCTATTTGTCACCTGCTGTCTATTCGCCACCTGCTGTCTATTCGCCACCTGCTGTCTATTTGTCACCTGCTGTCTATTTGTCACCTGCTGTCTATTTGTCACCAGCTGTCTATTCGCCACCTGCTGTCTTTGTCACCTGCTGTCTATTTGTCACCTGCTGTCTATTTGTCACCAGCTGTCTATTCGCCACCTGCTGTCTATTTGTCACCAGCAGTCTATTCGCCACCTGCTGTCTATTTGTCACCTGCTGTCTATTTGTCACCAGCTGTCTATTCGCCACCTGCTGTCTATTTGTCACCAGCTGTCTATTTGTCACCTGCTGTCTATTTGTCACCAGCTGTCTATTTGTCACCTGCTGTCTATTTGTCACCAGCTGTCTATTTGTCACCTGCTGTCTATTTGTCACCTGCTGTCTATTTGTCACCTGCTGTCTATTTGTCACCAGCTGTCTATTTGTCACCTGTCTATTTGTCACCTGCTGTCTATTTGTCACCTGCTGTCTATTTGTCACCAGCTGTCTATTTGTCACCTGCTGTCTATTTGTCACCAGCTGTCTATTTGTCACCTGCTGTCTATTTGTCACCTGCTGTCTATTTGTCACCTGCTGTCTATTTGTCACCTGCTGTCTATTTGTCACCAGCTGTCTATTTGTCACCTGCTGTCTATTTGTCACCTGCTGTCTATTTGTAACCAGCTGTCTATTTGTCACCTGCTGTCTATTTGTCACCTGCTGTCTATTTGTCACCTGCTGTCTATTTGTCACCAGCTGTCTATTTGTCACCTGCTGTCTATTTGTCACCAGCTGTCTATTCGCCACCTGCTGTCTATTTGTCACCTGCTGTCTATTTGTCACCAGCTGTCTATTCGTCACCAACTGTCCAATCAGCATCAGCTTTAACTTGTAAATATTCCTTCGATGTAATTACACCCTTAACCTTCTAGCTGTTGGTGATTAACTATCCAATTACCATGACTGTCAGAGGTTCAGGCCAACCCCCTAATTCTCTCAGGGGCATGATTCTCACAGGGGGCATGGTTCTCTCAGGGGGCATGATTCTCTCAGGGGCATGATTCTCACAGGGGGCATGGTTCTCTCAGGGGGCATGATTCTCTCTGGGGGCATGATTCTCTCAGGGGCATGATTCTCTCTGGGGGCATGATTCTCTCAGGGGGCATGATTCTCTCTGGGGGCATGATTCTCTGTGGTGGCATGATTCTCTCTGGGGGCATGATTCTCTCTGGGGAGCATGATTCTCTCTGGGGGCATGTTTCTCTCTGGGGGCATGATTCTCTCTGGGAGCATGATTCTCTCTGGGGAGCATGATTCTCTCTGGGGGCATGATTCTCTCTGGGGACATGATTCTCTCTGGGGAGCATGATTCTCTCTGGGGGCATGATTCTCTCAGGGGCATGATTCTCTCTGGGGGCATGATTCTGGGGGCATGATTCTCTCTGGGGGCATGATTCTCTCTGGGGGCATGATTCTCTCTGGGGAGCATGATTCTCTCTGGGGGCATGATTCTCTCTGGCTGCATGATTCTCTCTGGGAGCATGATTCTCACTGGGAGCATGATTCTCTCTGGTGGCATGATTCTCTCAGGGGGGCATGATTCTCTCAGGGGGCATGATTCTCTCTGGGGGCATGATTCTCTCTGGGGGCATGATTCTCTCAGGGGGCATGATTCTCTCAGGGGGCATGATTCTCTCAGGGGGCATGATTCTCTCAGGGGGCATGGTTCTCTCAGGGGGCATGGTTCTCTCAGGGGGCATGATTCTCTCAGGGGGCATGGTTCTCTCAGGGGGCATGGTTCTCTCAGGGGGCATGATTCTCTCAGGGGGCATGATTCTCTCAGGGGGCATGATTCTCTCAGGGGGCATGGTTCTCTCAGGGGGCATGATTCTCTCAGGGGGCATGATTCTCTCAGGGGGCATGATTCTCTCAGGGGGCATGGTTCTCTCTGGGGGCATGATTCTCTCAGGGGGCATGATTCTCTCAGGGGGCATGGTTCTCTCAGGGGGCATGATTCTCTCAGGGGCATGATTCTCACAGGGGGCATGGTTCTCTCAGGGGGCATGATTCTCTCAGGGGCATGATTCTCACAGGGGGCATGGTTCTCTCAGGGGGCATGATTCTCTCAGGGGGCATGATTCTCTCAGGGGGCATGGTTCTCTCAGGGGGCATGATTCTCTCAGGGGGCATGATTCTCTCAGGGGCATGATTCTCACAGGGGGCATGGTTCTCTCAGGGGGCATGATTCTCTCAGGGGGCATGATTCTCTCAGGGGGCATGGTTCTCTCAGGGGGCATGATTCTCTCAGGGGGCATGATTCTCTCAGGGGGCATGATTCTCTCAGGGGCATGATTCTCACAGGGGCATGGTTCTCTCAGGGGGCATGATTCTCAGGGGCATGATTCTCTCAGGGGGCATGGTTCTCTCAGGGGGCATGATTCTCTCAGGGGGCATGGTTCTCTCAGGGGGCATGATTCTCTCAGGGGCATGATTCTCACAGGGGGCATGGTTCTCTCAGGGGGCATGATTCTCTCAGGGGCATGATTCTCTCAGGGGGCATGGTTCTCTCAGGGGGCATGATTCTCTCAGGGGGCATGGTTCTCTCAGGGGGCATGATTCTCTCAGGGGGCATGGTTCTCTCAGGGGGCATGATTCTCTCAGGGGGCATGGTTCTCTCAGGGGGCATGATTCTCTCAGGGGGCATGATTCCCGGTAACCACCCCAGATACGAAGGAACAAGGCTGTATGAGAAAGCGTAAAATATGTATAAGGAAGAGGAATGAAGAGGAGGATGGAGGAATAGGATGAAGTAGAATGAGACAGAAAGGAGAATAGTGAGATAAAAGGAAGGAGAGTGAGACAGAAGGGAGGATAGTAAGAGAGTGGGAAGGACCGTAAGAGAAAGGGGAAGGACCGTGAGAGAGGAGGATAAGAGGGAAGGGGAGGATAGGAGGAAGAGCCATGAGCTAGGAAGGGCAGGGGTCAAGCAGCCTGGGCCGCGGTAAGCCTTCCTGCTGACCACAGTCAACTTGATCAATAATGGAGGCAGCAGCTTGGACACTCCTACCTCTGTTTACCTCTGTCATACACGCCCCTGGTCCCTGGTCCGTGGCCCCCTGGGCCCTGGCCCCCTGGGCCCTGGCCCCTGGTCCCTGGTCCCTGGTCCTTGGTCCCTGGGCCCTGGTCCCTGGCCCCTGGTCCCTGGCCCCTGGTCCTTGGTCCCTGGCCCCTGGCTCCTGGTCCTTGGTCCCTGGTCCCTGGCCCCTGGTTCCTGGCCCCTGGCTCCTGGTCCCTGGCCCCTGGTTCCTGGTCCCTGGCCCCTGGCTCCTGGCCCCTGGTCCCTTGTCCCTGGTTCCTGGCCCCTGGTCCCTGGTCCCTGGTCCCTGTCCCCTGGTCCTTGGTCCCTGGGCCCCTGGTCCCTGGCCCCTGACCCCTGGTCCCTGGCTCCTGGTCCCTGGTCCCTTGACTCCCAGGGCTACACACCAGGGACTAGGGACAAGGGGCTAGAGCTCCAGGGCTATACACCAGGGACTAGGGACAAGGGACTAGAGCTCCAGGGCCATACACCAGGGACTAGGGACAAGGGACTAGAGCTCCAGGGCCATACACCAGGGACTAGGGACAAGGGGCTAGAGCTCCAGGGCTATACACCAGGGACTAGGGACAAGGGGCTAGAGCTCCAGGGCCATACACCAGGAACTAGGGACAAGGGGCTAGAGCTCCAGGGCCATACACCAGGGACTAGGGACAAGGGGCTAGAGCTCCAGGGCCATACACCAGGGACTAGGGACAAGGGGCTAGAGCTCCAGGGCCATACACCAGGGACAAGGGGCTAGAGCTCCAGGGCCATACACCAGGGACAAGGGGCTAGAGCTCCAGGGCCATACACCAGGGACTAGGGACAAGGGGCTAGAGCTCCAGGGCCATACACCAGGAACTAGGGACAAGGGGCTAGAGCTCCAGGGCCATACACCAGGGACTAGGGACAAGGGGCTAGAGCTCCAGGGCCATACACCAGGGACTAGGGACAAGGGGCTAGAGCTCCAGGGCCATACACCAGGGACTAGGGACAAGGGGCTAGAGCTCCAGGGCCATACACCAGGGACTAGGGACAAGGGGCTAGAGCTCCAGGGCCATACACCAGGGACTAGGGACAAGGGGCTAGAGCTCCAGCGCCATACACCAGGGACTAGGGACAAGGGGCTAGAGCTCCAGGGCCATACACCAGGGACTAGGGACAAGGGGCTAGAGCTCCAGGGCCATACACCAGGGACTAGGGACAAGGGGCTAGAGCTCCAGGGCCATACACCAGGGACTAGGGACAAGGGGCTAGAGCTCCAGGGCCATACACCAGGGACTAGGGACAAGGGGCTAGAGCTCCAGGGCCATACACCAGGGACTAGGGACAAGGGGCTAGAGCTCCAGGGCCATACACCAGGGACTAGGGACAAGGGGCTAGAGCTCCAAGGCCATACACCAGGGACTAGGGACAAGGGGCTAGAGCTCCAGGGCCATACACCAGGGACTAGGGACAAGGGGCTAGAGCTCCAGGGCCATACACCAGGGACTAGGGACAAGGGGCTAGAGCTCCAGGGCCATACACCAGGGACTAGGGACAAGGGGCTAGAGCTCCAGGGCCATACACCAGGGACTAGGGACAAGGGGCTAGAGCTCCAGGGCCATACACCAGGGACTAGGGACTGTGAGAAAGAGAGACAGAGAGAAGCACAAAAAGAATGTTTATACGAAAATGAAATAAACCAAAAAATATTGAACAAGATGAACGAGGAAATACGTTAAATATAGCGAGAGAAATACAAAAAATACATAAACATACAAGAAGACGAAAAATGGAGAATGAAATGTGATGATGGTACAGTAAATGTTACATAAATTATAATGAAATAAAAGGTTAAAGGGTAACAGATATATGGACCAACGAGTATAGAAGAACAGGTGGACAAGGACACGAACCAGTAACAAAGACAGGTGCACAAACACACAAACCAATAACAAAGACAGGTGCACAAACACACAAACCAATAACAAAGACAGGTGCACAAACACACAAACCAGTAACAAAGACAGGTGCACAAACACACAAACCAATAACAAAGACAGGTGCACAAACACACAAACCAGTAACAAAGACAGACGTACAAACACACAAACCAGTAACAAAGACAGACGTACAAACACACAAACCAATAACAGACACACGTACAAACACACAAACCAATAACAGACAGACGTACAAACACACAAACCAGTAACAAAGACAGGTGCACAAACACACAAACCAATAAAAAGAAGAAAAACCAAACTGTGAATATCGCAAACAAGAACAGAATTCGGGAAGAGGCAAATGACAGGAAAATACGAAAGGGGAGAATTGGCAAAGAAAAAAAATGAAAAGGCGGAAAAATGAAACACAAAAAAGTAGTCAGTAAAAGAGAAATGAATAAAAGCCGAGAGAATGGCATCAAAGAGAAGGAGAGTGAATGGAAGACATGGGAGGGAATGAGAGGGATGGGAGGGGGAATTGTGGGAAGTAAGACGATGTGGGAGAGGATTTTGTTTTTTTCCTGGGAAGGAAGGGAAGGTTAGGAAAAAGTTTAGAAATGTGGAATTTAGAGTGATTCGTACGTCAGGCTGCGAGCAGCGGCGTCCAACAGCCTGGTTGATCAGTTCACCAAGAAGCCTAGTCAGAGACCGGGATGCTGCTCATATTCACTGCCACTCAGGACATGATTATACACAAGTTAATATGTGTAATGTGTAGATTTAACCACATACACATACTTCATAAAGTTAAAATCAACTACACCAAATAGAATACATGTTTTAATTTACATAGTTGTAAATGTAACTTTCTGCTCTTCACCGCCACAGAGAACACACAGGAATTCATAAGAGATATAGGTAAAAAAAAATAAAAAAATAATATGAATAGGGAAATGTATGATAATCTGTTAAAATTTCTGATAGCTAAGTGGACAACGTTCGGGATTCGTAGTCCTAAGATTCCGGGTTCGATCCCCGGCGGAGGAGGAAACAAATGGGCAGAGTTTCTTTCACCCTGATGTCCCCTGTTCATCTAGCAGTAAATAGGTACCTGGGAGTTAGTCAGCTGCTCCGGGCTGCTTCCTGGGGGTGTGTAACAAAAAGGAGGCCTGGTCGAGGACTGGGCCGGGGGGACGCTAAATCCCGAAATCATCTCAAGATAAGATGTATCAGATTCAGTGAAATTACATAAATGGTGAACTAGAGACCCAATATATGTATATGTGGCCTCGTAGCCTGGTGGATAGCGCGCAGGACTCGTAATTCTGTGGCGCGGGTTCGATTCCCGCACGAGGCAGAAACAAATGGGCAAAGTTTCTTTCACCCTGAATGCCCCTGTTACCTAGCAGTAAATAGGTACCTGGGTGTTAGTCAGCTGTCACGGGCTGCTTCCTGGGGGTGGAGGCCTGGTCAAGGACCGGGCCGCGGGGACACTAAAGCCCCGAAATCAACTCAAGATAACCTCAAGATGTGTATTAAAATACAAATTTTCGGATGTATATATCTACATCCTTTCTCAAGGGGTTATACACCATGTTCTCAGTGCATACAATGTATACATTGTATACAGTGTCCTCAGTGTATACGACACCTGGAGAGAGGATGCAGGTTAAATACGGAAATGTATTTTTTTAATTTGACTTAATTATATTCATATTCATACATAGTCAATCATATTTATATTCATACATAGTCAATCATATTTATATTCAATCATAGTCAATCATATTTATATTCATACATAGTCTTCCACCTTCATTCAAGCACTATGACATTGTAGTCAATTTCTCTAATAGTTTGATAGTAAGCCAGGAGTGCCGGACCAACCGGGCTGTGGTGGAATATATGAGTCTGCGGGCCGCTCCAAGCAACAGCCTGGTAGACCAAGCTCCCACAAGTCAAGCCTGGCCTCGGGCCGGGCTTGGGGGGAGTAGAAGAACTCCCAGAACCCCATCAACCAGGTGTCAAGCAGGAGATCTAAAATCTTACTCAACTACTCTCACTCAACTACTTAATTAACAAGATGCTGGGCAGGTGACGCCACCTCTTAAGATCTTACGCATTCCTCTTAAGATCTTACGCATTCCTCTTAAGATCTTACGCATTCGTCAAAACCAGACGAGCCTTAAGCAACCTTTAAAACCAGACGAGCCTTAAGCAACCTTAGCCTTTGAGATGTTATTTTTTCTTGTCTTAGTAAACATACTTGAACACATATTAGGAGCGTGAAAGCAATTTTCGTACTCAACAAGAATATTGGCAGCCACAGGAGGGGGCTCCTTGAGGTCTTAATATGGATCAGAAGACCTCCTGAGGTCTTAATAGGGCCCCAGGAGTGCCCCTTAGGACCAAATGGATGCGTCTCTTATCACATGAAAGATGTCTCGGCCAACGAGAGACAGGTCCCTGATTATGCTAAGTGATACAATGCTGGCGTCGTAGTGTTCCCGGCTCTGGCAGTCACAGCAACACACGTATCATTCACAGAGTGACACATACGTTACACTCTTAGCGACACATAACACAGCCAACACACACCTGGTAACACCCAACACAAGTAACACACACCTGTACACATGTTGATTGACGGTTGAGAGGCGGGACCAAAGAGCCAGAGCTCAACCCCCGCAAGCACAACTAGGTGAGTACACCACGAGCCCAATCTTAAAAGAAAACTCTAAATGAATCACGAAAAGATTCAGAAGTCTAAATGAACTCTAATGAAACTCTAAATGAAACACGAAAATGATTCAGCAGTTTGCAAGAAGACTCGTTCCAGAATTGCTGCGAGGGGTGAGGTACGAAGAGAGACTGAAGCAACTAAACCTGACGACGCTACAAAGGAGGAGAAATAGGGGAGACATGATAGAGGCATGTAAAATACATATAGGGATTGACAGAGTGAAAAAAGAGGAAAAAATGTTCACGATGACTACCATCGACAAGATGGATTCTTGAGACTTAAAAAGAGTCTTAGAGATGTTAACAAGTTTCCTTTTAGTGTAATAGTTGAGAAATGAAATGAAATAAAGGAGCAGACTGTAGAATTCCATCTATAATTTCACAAGTAGATATAATAGGGAAATAGGTACAGAAATAGGGTGGTGGCAGCCTTCCTCTGAGAACCCAACCACTTGGGCTGGACGGTAGAGCGACGGTCTCGCTTCGTGCAGGTCGGCGTTCAATCCCCCGACCGTCCACAAGTGATTGGGCACCATTCCTTTCCCCCCGTCCCATCCCAATTCCTTATCCTGACCCCTTCCAAGGGCTATATAGTCGTAATGGCTTGGCGCTTTCCCCTGATCGTCCCCCTCTTTCTGATAAGAGCACTATGGGTTCATCTCGGAGGTGTGGAAGGATGAAGATGCCTTGATAATGATCTTAATTATGATCCTTCCGGTGCTATAATGATCGCAGCATTATCATCACCCCTTCCCCCCCTCCTGGTGTTATAGTACCACACAACTATGACCCTTGTGTTGGGGTGTAACACAGAACACAATACCTACCAGCAACACACAACAAAACACTATCTCAACAACATGTGGGAGATGCGGTAGTTGACGGTGGTACGGTGTGTTTAGCCTCTGTCCTGACCCCGTCCTGACCCCGGGCCTGACCCCGGCCTGACCCCAGGCCTGACCCCGGGCCTGACCCCGGGTCTGACCCCACCTCCATACCACTCAAAGGTCACGCAGGAGTCAGCTGGGTCATAGCTTCCTTCTTTGCTCTTCTCCAAGGCAAGTAATTCACACACACACACACACACACACACACACACACACACACACACACACACACACACACACACACACACACACACACACACACACACACACACACACACCACACACACACACCACACACACCACACACACACACACACACACACACACACACACACACACACACACACACACACACACACACACACACACACACACAAGTTTGCAACAAGATTAGTGCCAGAGCAAAAAGTGTTAAGCTACGAACATAGACCAATGGAACTATAAATCTCACCGCCCTAGAAGATGCAAGGAAGAGAGGTGATATGATCACAACATACAAGATACCGAGAGGAATAGATAAGACAAACTAGGACAGCCTCTTCAGATTGGGAGAAAGCAGGACAAGAGGACACAGGTGGAAGCTGGAGACACTAATGTAAGGAAGTACCCTGTACCCTTACCTTGAGGTTACCTTGAGGTGCTTCCGGGGCTTAGCGTCCCCGCGGCCCGGTCGTCGACCAGGCCTCCTGGTTGTACCCTGTACGGGCTAGTTCACAACTGGAAAGCTCTACAAGAAGTTGTAAAAGCCACCTCCATTCACATTCGCTGGTTGATCAGGTCGTCTCAGGTAACGACCTGATCAACCA
>NC_091208.1:18296896-18336896 GCF_040958095.1 Procambarus clarkii | reverse complement strand
TCTGAAAATACACATTATTAGGTCAATCTGCTTATCCCAATCCTTTGAGGTTTCACTACAAAACTTTTTCAAGAGTGCTTTGATGGTCTGATGACTACGTTCAAGAGAACCCTGTGAAGCAGGATGATAGGGGCTGGACAATACCTGTTTGATGTTGAACTCCTCCAGTGTCCTTTTGAAGAGATCACTGGTGAAGTTGGTGCCACAGTCACTTTGAATCTCCCTGGGAAATCCGTATTGAGTGAAGATCTTCAATAGATGTTTGATAACCGTAGCAGCCGTGATGTTCTTCACTGGAACTGCTATGGGAAATCTGGTGGTAGGACACAGGATGGTTAGGATGTAGGCGTTACCTGAACTGGTCCGAGGTAAAGGACCGACACAGTCTATTATGAGTCTGTGGAAAGGTTCCGCAGGCACCTGTATGGGAATCAGTGGTGCTCTGGGAATGGAGACGTTCGGTTTGCCTGCCATCTGACATGTATGACACTGTTTTACGTACTGTTTGACGTTATTTACCATACCTGGCCAGTAGTAGTCTTGGCGAATCCCATGGTAAGTCTTGTTGAAGCCGTAGTGGGAGAATGCTCCATGGGCCAGGTGTAGAATAGTGGGCCGCAGGCTGGTGGGAATCACAAGTTGTTCGGTGTTGGCCCAATCGTCCTCCTCCTTCAGTTTACTGGGTCTATATCTGCGGTAGAGCAAGTCGTTCTCTAGGAAGAACCCAGGAATACTGTCGGGTTGAGTCTCAGCCTGGAAAAACAATGGTGTTAAAGTAAGATCTTCCCTCTGCAACTTACGGAACTCCAACTTGGTCAGATGCGGGGGTAGTTTCTGAGGGTCTTGAGGGACAGCGGTAGCAGTAGAGTCAGCTGGCTGTGGACGTGCGGCTTGTGCACGGGTGGTCACGAGAACCGGAGGAGAAACTTCATCACTCTCTTGAACCTCTGCTGGAACATACTCGAGAATAGGATTTATGGGCACAGAGTTACACACCTGGGGTTTGTCCATGACGATCAGGTTGGTCGGTTGCAGGTCTTCTGCCAAGTCGTTGCCTAGGAGAAGTTGCACTCCAGGCATGGGAAAAGGCTTTTCCCTGACGGCGACTTGGACTTCCCCGTTCACGTAGGGACAATTCAGGTGGACTCTGGCGAGAGGGTATGGAGTGGTAGCAGTGAGGTCAGTGATGAAGACTGTTTCCCCGGTGTAGACTATGTTGGGCACAGCCGACTTCAAGATGATCGATTGTAGAGCCGCTGTGTCCCTCAAGATCTTCAATTTGAAACGTCCCTCCGGATTTGAACCGTTGGCAGAGACAGTTCCAGTATACAGGTGGTTACTGAAAAGAGAAAGATCATTAACATCAACACCAACATTCATCACAGGCTTACCGGACTTAGGAGGAGTTGGTTTGGGTCTTTGTTGGTCAGTGGTTCCCTTGTATTGAGACTTACCACACTTGTCTATGGTATGTCCATAGAGTCTACAATACTTGCAGTACAGTTGTGAACCAGCTTGATCGGGGCTCACCTTCTCGTAACTGTACCACGACTTCTTACTGGAGGATGGTTCAGGTGTCAGCCGGTGGATGAGGCTGTAAGTGTCAGCCGACTTAGCACACTTCAGGTAGTCGGTTTCTTCTTTATCTGCTAAGTAGAGGCGGACAGGAGGCGGCACACGTCTCAAGAATTCTTCAACAAGCATCAGGTTCACGAGTTCTGTAAAAGTAGAGACATGTGCTGCTTCCAGCCATTTCATGAAATACCTCCGTTTCGTGTTAGCAAACTCGAGGAAGGTAGTGGTACTTGCCTTCAGGTGGTCACGGAATTTCCTTCTATAACTTTCGGTGGAAAGTAGGTAGGCGTCTAACACTGCTTGTTTCAGAGTGTAGTAGTCATTCTCAGACGCCAAAGTACTGAGTGTGACTGCAGCTCTACCTGTAAGATGGACTCTGAGAAGTGTGGCCCATTGGTCGACAGGCCAACTGAGTTGATTAGCAAGGGTTTCAAAGGTGGTAAAGAACACATCAACTTCTGCTTCTACAAAGGATGGCATTAACTTACTTGCATGTGATATATTAAAACTGACGGGAAGATTGGCAGTAGCTTGCTGGCGTTGAGCGAGGTGTGAAGTTTCCAACGTGTATTCCCGTTGACGACACTCTAGAGCCAGAGTCGCTTGTTGCTTGTCATGTTCGCGTTGCATCTCCAACTCGCGTCGTTTGGTTTCAAGCTGTACTCGTTCCCGCTCCTGGAGTAGTGCAACCTCACGTTCCTGGAGGGCGAGTCCACGTTCGTGTTCTTCTCTCCTCAAGGCAGCTTCACGTTCTCTGAGGGTGATTTCTCGTTCTTGTTCCTCTCTTCGTATGGCAGCAGCTCGTTCTTGTTGTTCGAGGGCTTCCCTTTGCTGCTCACGTTCAATCTTGGCCAGCTCTAGTTTGAGTTTCAGCGTTGCCAAATCAGTTTTATCTGCAATATAGTAAGTTTCATGAGTTTCAGAGTCTATCTTACCTTGCTCTAAATAGTAATCCAGCAACAGGTTGTGTAGGTCATTTTTGTTGGCTTGGTAGGGAACTTCCAGTTGATACTCATGTGCAAGAGTTTGTAGTTCAGTCCTCTTGGCACGACTTAAAGTCCCTATTTCACCTGCTGGATTTGCACGGAAAGTTTGGAGACGAAACATGGTGAAATTAGCAAATAAAGGTACACGAATGTTCAATAATGAAATGTCAGAAACAGGACAACGTGGCAACTGGTACCTATCCTGTGTGATCTTTAACAATTAACGTTAAGTGAAAGATATTAAATGATTAAATTAAATCAAGGGCGCAGGAAATCTTGTACCCGGTACTCATGTAAGAGAATAAGGGCAAGAAAATCCTACTAACAAATGAAACAAAGTTTCGAAAACAAATGAAACAGTTAAATGCTTCAAAAGTAAAATTGGTAGTCCAAGGATGTAGGCATACCTTGCCAAGTCTCTATAGGACATAAAGCAAGTTTTTCCTACTGAATTTAATATGATACTTACAGAATTAACGAATTTTTGTGCTCTGAAAAAATAAGCTAATTCCCTACCGTTGTATGTATCATCATCTCTGACTGACGTGTAGGGGTGCGAGGTGTCAACTGGTGACGAGAACTGCTGCTGAGGTCCCAATTCAGCAACTAAAGTTCGAGCTAGAGGAACTATGGCCCTCTTTGTCCTCCTACAGTCAGATTGCAGAAGATTGGGTACTCTTGACCCGGGGCAGACCACAGTACCAGGGTACCAATATGATGATCTGTCAGAATGAGAAATATTCAAGGGACATAGATGGTAAATACGAGTAATAACATGGAGGGAGAGATGACCAATTAAGAGTATGACTGAGGCCTACAGTCACCACGTAATCCAAAGTTGTCTCACCTTCACTATATGTTACTCTCGTAATGCACAATACACCGCACCTTATAAAAAATGAAATTGAATGAAAAATTAGTAAAGCTACGTTAACAAAGTTAAATACGCTTACCATAAATTACCACTTGGCACCAGTACCTGAGTGAGGCTCCTAGGACAGGCCCCCATAAAACTTGTGACGGTAACGCGTTGGTGTTCGGCTGTTTAAGGCTAGGGGTATGGCCTCGTCACATAGTTATAAAAAAAATAGAAAAACTGGAACTTCGTCTGTGGTAAGGTAAGGAGAAGACACACAAAACACAAGTAAAACTTTAACAATGAAATTTTAATTACGTTAAATAAATCAAAACATGAAAATAATGCACAAACAAATATGTATAATAAAATCAATGAATCAAAATAATAAGAATACTTAAATGACACAATGAAAGTTACGTTAAGGCAAAATAATAAGAAGTGCAACACAAAAGTTAAGTGGGAGGTGCTGGAATATTGGCTTAAAGCCACCACCTCTCTCAGTACACGCTAACGTCTAGCTGGGAGGAGTGCTGGCTACGAAAGCACGGAACATTCTGAGGACTGATGTTGGGGCGACCCCAGACATCAGGTAGTATTGGGGGCGAGTGCAGGTGCAGCCAGACCGGCGACCAATCAGCGGAGCCGTAGCGATCAACGGGTAGTTTGGTGGTTGGAGTTCGAACAGGTGGCTGGTTGCATACGTTTCTGCTCACCCTGGCAAGCCTTGCTGGTGCTGGTGTTGTTGTCGTTGTTGGACATTTCTTCCATAGTCTTTTTATATAATTGTGAAGACGTAATTTTGGAGGGAAGAGCAGGCTCAATCTCTTGAAGGAGATTATCGTCACAATATATATATATATATATATATATATATATATATCCAAAAATCATGCTGCGAAAATCTCTCCCAAGTATGTAAAAAGAGCAAGACCAACCCATTTTCTATTAATGGGTCACGTTTTCTGTGGAGCAGCGGGCACTACGTGCTGATGCTCTCCGGAAGAAATTACGGTTTTATGAGGTCAATTTCCTGAGGTTTGAGATTCTCTTAACCTGCAGGACTAATGATAGACTCCGTCATCTGTAGACACAATGGTGAAGAGCTGGTGCTCTATAGGAGCTGCTTGGGTGAGTTATAAACAGCTGGGGCTCTATAGGAGCTGCTTGGGTGAGTTATAGACAGCTGGGGCTCTATAGGAGCTGCTTGGGTGAGTTATAAACAGCTGGGGCTCTATAGGAGCTGCTTGGGTGAGTTATAAACAGCTGGGGCTCTATAGGAGCTGCTTGGGTGAGTTATAAACAGCTGGGGCTCTATAGGAGCTGTTTGGGTGAGTTATAAACAGCTGAGACTCTTTAAGGAGTTAAAGAGTTTGAAGAAGTTCAACGAGTTCAGTTTATAGAGTTCTCAAGAGTTCTCAGTAGTACATCCCTGTATATTGTCGAAGTCTATATTAACCCTTATGTAAAAAAGTAATGTAATTGTATATATTATATTGTATATTTTATAGTATTTAATTTCCATGAGGATAACGGAAACATTTTTTTCCTCTCAGGTAAGAAATTTTGCCGAGCGATATCCAGCCATGAGAGCGGAGCCCAGGATGATCTAGGCTGTGTGCGCGGTCCTGGACGATCCAGGATGATCGAGGGTAAGGTAAGGTAGCCACAGTGTGGGATCCAGGATGATCTAGGACCACAGTGTGGGATCTAGGATGATCTAGGACCACAGTGTGGGATCCAGGATGATCTAGGACCACAGTGTGGGATCCAGGATGATCTTGGACCACGGTGTGGGATCCAGGATGATCGACGACCACAGTGTGGGATCCAGGATGATCTAGGGCTACAGTGTGGGATCCAGGATGATCTAGGGACACAGTGTGGGATCAAGGATGATCTAGGGACACAGTGTGGGATCCAGGATGATCGACGACCACAATGTGTGATCCAGGATGATCTAGGACCACAATGTGTGATCCAGGATGATCTAGGACCGCAGTGTGGGATCCAGGATGATCTAGGGCCACAGTGTAAAATCCAGGATGATCTAGGGCCACAGTGTGTGATCCAGGTGATCGACGACCACAGTGTGGGATCCAGGATGATCAACGACCACAATGTGTGATCCAGGATGATCGACGACCACAGGTTTCACAAGCGTCTCATTTGAAGCGCTTTGATCTAAGTTCGAGGGTTCGAACCGAGACCAGCCAATACACACCAACCAGAGCCAACGTTCACTGGTCCAAAGTAGCGTCCAAATTGAGGTGCTTGTTGCAACCTGTCCTCTTAAAAAGAACGTCCCTTTTGGCCGTTTGCCAGTATGGCCGAATTTGGACGTAATTTGAAAATGAACAAAAAATGAAAATAAATTTGGGATTTTTTTTTTCAGCAACAGTAAGTTAAGGGTCCTCTGATAGGTTAGGTGGGCAGGAAATTCTCATAAAGTTTCAAAACGTTATGAGAAACGTTAATTTAAAATGTCCTCTCATAACCTCTGCGCGTACGCCGGACGACTCAAACAGAAAACGGAACAGAACGTCACTTTTGTGAGTCGATTTCATTTCAAATTACGTCCAAATTTGGCCATAGTGCGCATACGGGCCAAAAGTGACGTTATTTTTAAGAGGACGGGTTGCTTTACTGGCACTCATCCATCTATATTTGGACGTTTCTCCACGATAACATTTTTTACTCGATGGTCTGACAGGTGGATCACAGCTGGTGGATGACAGCTGGTATTATAGCCCTTGCGAGCCCTATGGCTGTCAGCCTGCTGCTTCCCCCAAGCCCAGATCAGTCCCAGTGAGCTCCCTCAACACCCAGCCTTCAAACTCACGTTTTTCAGTCCAACTTCCTGTTTTTTCTGCTCAAAGTTAGAGTTAATAAAATATTGTTGAGAGCATGTCATTTTGTAAATATATTTGGTTAGTGATTTGAGGAAATTGGCTCCGACAACAACAGCATCAATTTAGTGGTTAAGTGAGTCTGGTCTGGCTCCCTTGATGTGGTGTCTAGGATCAATGTCTCCTCGGCTCGGTCTCTTAAGCAGGCCTTCTAGTTGAAGGGCCGTGATGAGGGTTCGAAGCTACGTCTGAGAGGATGCCAGACGCGCCTTAATCGACCGAGCCACGACACGGTCAAAAGAATTGCATTAGGAGAAAGCGTTTAAGCCATTACGACTATACAGCACTTAGAAGGGACCTGGATAAGCACTTGGGATGGGACGGGGGAAAGGAATAGTGCCCAACCACTCCTGGACGATGGGTAGCAGCAAGACAATAGTATTGTGTCATCTCGAGATCCTTATCACAACCCTACTTCTTTATCTCGTAAGGAATTATTTCCGTGTACAGGTTTGGAACCTGTCCCTCTAGTATTTCCTCAAGTTTAAATTATTATGTATCTCTCTCGCTTGCATAAGTTTTATTGACCGGATGTGCACAGTAAGTGCTGTACGTTCTATAGGTCAGCAACGTCTCCAGGTATAAATGTGGGTGTACCTGGACTATACCTCTAGTGAGTTCTGAGAGTTTCTCAACTCCCCAAGCTCGGCCAGGGGCCAGGCTTGGCTTGTAATAACTTGATCTAAATTGCTGGCAGCGGCCCACAGGTCCACTTAGCCCTTACTCCCCGGCCACTGTGGTACTTCCTGCACGAACTTGTCCACCTCTTTCCTGAATACATCCACTCTTGTTCACTCTTGTTCACTCTTGTTCACTCTTGTTCACTCTTGTTCACTCTTGTTCACTCTTGTTCACTTGGAACAATATTTCTCATATTTGTTGGGAGGATATTAAATAGCTGTTTACTTCTGATGTTTAGACAGTGTTCTGTGATTGTACCTATGGCACCTCTACTCTTCACTGACTGTACCTATGGCACCTCTACTCTTCACTGACTGTACCTATGGCACCTCTACTCTTCACTGACTGTACCTATGGCACCTCTACTCTTCACTGACTGTACCTATGGCATCTCTACTCTTCACTGACTGTACCTATGGCACCTCTACTCTTCACTGACTGTACCTATGGCACCTCTACTCTTCACTGACTGCACCTATGGCACCTCTACTCTTCACTGACTGTACCTATGGCACCTCTACTCTTCACTGACTGTACCTATGGCATCTCTACTCTTCACTGACTGTACCTATGGCATCTCTACTCTTCACTGACTGTACCTATGGCACCTCTACTCTTCACTGACTGTACCTATGGCATCTCTACTCTTCACTGACTGTACCTATGGCATCTCTACTCTTCACTGACTGTACCTATGGCACCTCTACTCTTCACTGACTGTACCTATGGCACCTCTACTCTTCACTGACTGTACCTATGGCATCTCTACTCTTCACTGACTGTACCTATGGCACCTCAACTCTTCACTGACTGTACCTATGGCATCTCTACTCTTCACTGACTGTACCTATGGCATCTCTACTCTTCACTGACTGTACCTGTGGCACCTCTACTCTTCACTGACTGTACCTGTGGCACCTCTACTCTTCACTGTCTCTGTTCTGCATTTCCTGCCATATCGTTCACTCTACTATGTTTTATTTTAGTGTGTAAATTTGGGACCTGACCCTCCAGTATCTTCAATGTATATATTATGTGATACTTATCTCATCTCATTTCCAAAGAGTACATTTGGAGAGCTTTGAGACGGTCCCAATAATTTAGGTGTTTTATCGCGTCTATGCGTGCCGTATATGTTCTCTGTATTCCCTCTATTCTAGAAATCTCTCCCGCTCTAAAGGGGAAAGTGAGTACTGAGGAGTACTCGAGACGGGACAGCACCAGTGATTTTAATATATGAAAATTGTAATGGGATCCCTGGATTTGAAGATTCTCGTAATCCATCCTGTCATTTCCCTGATTTACGCGACATTTTTTCTCGGTTATGGCCACTGCCCATCAGGTCGTCTGACATTATTCCCAGATTCTTTACACGTTGTTTTCCTCCTTTGAGGAGATCTGATTGTGCCTTGTACACTGTGTTTCCTTTAAGTTCTTTTTTTTTCTTTACTGTACAGTGATACTAAGTTTGTCACTTAAAATTGGTTATTTTCTGTTGCTCAATCGAAGACTTATGTTTATATTGGCTATTGTTTTTCTGTGTCTTCTATAGCGGTCTTCTATCTCTATTGATAGTCAAAATATAGATCCTAAATGTAGTTGTTGTCCTTATATATAAGTCACCGGAGGCAAACCCTCGGCAGTTTAAAGACCAACTAATGAAAATAGAGCACTGCTTGGAAAACCTCACAAATCCAGCTCCGAACATCATCCTGCTTGGGGACTTCAACCTACGGCACCTGAAATGGAAGCACCTGGCTAATACAGTAATATCAGAAAGAATACCAGGAAGTAGCCTAAATGAGCAGGCACACGCAAATGACCTGCTACGGATGTGCGATAGGTTTGCCTTAAACCAGCAAATAGTAGAACCAACTAGGAAGGAGAACACGCTGGACCTCATTTTCACTAATAATGATGAGTTGATCGGGAACATAATGATTACAAATACCTGTTACTCAGATCACAACTTAATTGAAGTTCTGACAACCATGGGGAATGGACCTTCAAAACCAGTCCAGATTCCCGGTGGAGGAGATTTCAGCAAATTCAACTTCAATAATAAACGGATAAACTGGGAGCAAATAAACCAGGACTTCACAGAAATAAACTGGGAAGAACAGCTAGGAAATGCAAACCTGAACCAGTGCCTGGAAAAAATAAGCTCAGTAGCACTAGAGATATGTTCAAACCGCATACCCCTAAGAAAAAAGAGAAAGAGATGCAGATTGGAACGGGAACGTCGTTCCCTATATAGGCGAAGAAAACGAATCGCGGAACAACTTGAGAGTCGCACCCTATCTCAAGAACGGCGAAGAAGGTTAGGTAGAGAAATAGAAACAATTGAACTCAAGCTACAAGAATCATACAAAACCCAGGAGAGGCAAAGAGAGCAAAAGGCCATCAGTGAAATAGAGAGAAATCCGAAATATTTTTTCTCCTATGCAAAATCAAGATCAAAAACCACATCTAGTATCGGGCCCCTGCGAAAGGGAGATGGAACTTTCACAGATGACAACAAAGAAATGAGCGAGTTACTGAGGAAGCAGTACGACTCTGTTTTCAGTGAGCCATTAAATGCACTAAAGATTGATAAGCCAAATGAATTTTTCATGGATATGATACCAACATCAAATCATATATCAGACGTCGCCCTATCCCCACTAGATTTTGAAGAAGCCATAAACAGTATGCCTATGCACTCTGCACCAGGCCCGGATTCTTGGAACTCCATATTCATCAAGAACTGTAAAAAACCACTATCGCAGGCCCTTCACATTCTGTGGAGACAAAGCCTAGATACTGGCGTTATCCCTGACATACTAAAAACAGCAGAGATAGCACCACTCCATAAAGGAGGAAATAAGGCAGAGGCAAAAAATTACAGACCGATAGCACTAACATCGCACATCATAAAAATTTTTGAGAGAGTGCTAAGAAGTAAGATCACAAAATACATGGAATCACAGCATCTCCATAACCCCGGACAACATGGTTTCAGAACAGGGCGCTCTTGCCTGTCGCAGTTGCTGGACCACTATGATATGGCATTAGATGCTATGGAAGACAAACAAAACGCTGATGTAATTTACACAGATTTCGCAAAAGCTTTTGATAAATGTGACCATGGTGTTATTGCACATAAAATGCGTTCAAAAGGAATTACCGGGAAAATAGGCAGATGGATCTACAATTTCCTGACTGACAGAACCCAATGTGTAATAGTCAACAAAATAAAATCCAGCCCATCAACCGTGAAGAGCTCAGTCCCCCAGGGTACTGTGCTTGCTCCAGTACTTTTTCTCATCCTCATATCGGACATAGACCAGAACACAACCTATAGCACTGTATCATCCTTTGCAGATGACACTAGGATTTTCATGAGAGTTGGCAACATAGAGGACACGGCAAACCTCCAATCAGATGTAGACCAGGTCTTTCTATGGGCTACAGAAAATAATATGGTGTTTAACGAGGATAAGTTCCAGCTCATGCGCTACGGAAAAATTGAAAATATAAAAACAGAAACCACGTACAAAACGCAGGCAAATCATAACATAGAACGAAAAGGCAATGTAAAGGACCTGGGTGTACTCATGTCGGAAGACCTTACCTTTAAAGAACACAATAAAGTAGCCGTCACAACTGCAAGAAAAATGACAGGTTGGATAACAAGAACTTTTCACACTAGAGATGCTATACCGATGATGATACTTTTCAAAACGCTTGTGCTCTCTAGAGTGGAGTACTGCTGCACAATGACAGCCCCTTTCAAAGCTGGAGAAATTGCTGACCTGGAGAGCGTGCAGAGATCCTTTACTGCTAGAATCCACTCAGTAAAACATCTAAATTACTGGGACCGACTAAAGAGCCTAAATCTGTACTCCCTTGAGCGCAGGCGGGAGAGATACATAATAATTTACACGTGGAAAATAATTGAGGGGCTGGTCCCAAACCTGCACACAGAAATAACACCACATGAGACCAGAAGACATGGCAGGATGTGCAGAATATCCCCGTTGAAAAGCAGAGGTGCAACAGGTACTCTGAGAGAGAACTCTATCAACATCAGAGGCCCGAGACTGTTCAACACGCTTCCACTACACATAAGGGGCATAACTAGCAAACCCCTCACAGTGTTCAAGAGAGAACTGGATAAGCACCTCCAAAGGATACCTGATCAACCAGGCTGTGACTCATACGTCAGGCTGCGAGCAGCCGCGTCTAACAGCCTGGTTGATCAGTCCAGCAACCAGGAGGCCTGGTCGACGACCGGGTCGCGGGGACACTAAGCCCCGGAAGCACCTCAAGGTAAGGTAGGTAGGTAGCGGTGATTTTCTTGCTAAATTTTGTGTTTTCTGCAAAGGATGATATGAAGTTGAGAGAGAGAGAGAGAGAGAGAGAGAGAGAGAGAGAGAGAGAGAGAGAGAGAGAGACGCGGGTGATGATTAAGGAGACATACTCCTCAGGGTGAGGTAATGTGGGAGAGAAGAGGCTGGGAGGAGCTTGATGGCATCTTCAACACTTGGGAATCAATGAGACAAGAGGCGGGTAGCGAGCACCTGCCGACACTGTAGTAAAGGTGAGTGACCCAGGTTATGGTACCCCTACTGCCACGCCTGCTGCCTCCTCCTGCTGCTCCTGCTGCTGCCGCTGCCTCCTGCAGCTGCCTCAGGGATACTCCTGCAGGGGCCCTAAGCCTCTGGCTAGCCCTCTAAGTCTTACTCATTTCAGTCCTATGAGGCGGCGCATGAGTGTTTATAACTCGCCTGTTGGTTTCGCCACGATCATGTCCATTGTGTTCAACAACTTTTTCGGCGCTGTTAAATCTCGGTTGAAATAATGTTCCAGTGGTGTGTCGGGCATTTCTCCACAGTGCTGGGTATCCAAGGTAACCTGTAAGCCTATTTCCCCCATGTACATGGGTGTATCCAAGCCTGAAGCGATGTAGATGTACTTCTGTTGTTCTACTGCTCCCTTTCATCAAAATAAAGTTACTCGTAGTTGGTTGAATGCTTGTACCAAGCAGCAGATCCTGGTGTTGTAACTGCTGTGTTGTGGTCACTGTGCATCTTCGCCACGGCTCTAGCTTTCAATTATGTTCCTAAATCTATGTTAGAGTCTGTGGTATGTAAATGTCTGCATTCTTCCTCTGTCAAGTTTTGCAGCTTCATCTGCAATGTCATTTCCTAATATTCCTACATGACTTGGCCCCCAGTTGATCAGTGTCCGACGACCTTGACGTCCGAGAGAGTCGTTAATTAATGCGTTAATCCCACAACATTTGTTGCAAGGTTTCAACAAGGTTAGTCCTGTTTACACCTGAGTACTTGTTAGTCTTGTTTACACTTGAGCACTTGTTAGTCCTGTTTACACCTGAGTACTTGTTAGTCCTGTTTACACTTGAGCACTTGTTAGTCCTGTTTACACTTGAGCACTTGTTAGTCCTGTTTACACTTGAGCACTTGTTAGTCCTGTTTACACCTGATCACTTGTTAGTCCTGTTTACACCTGATCACTTGTTAGTCCTGTTTACACCTGATCACTTGTTAGTCCTGTTTACACCTGATCACTTGTTAGTCCTGTTTACACCTGATCACTTGTTAGTCCTGTTTACACCTGATCACTTGTTAGTCCTGTTTACACCTGATCACTTGTTAGACCTGTTTACACCTGATCACTTGTTAGTCCTGTTTACACCTGAGTATTAGTTAGTCCTGTTTACACCTGAGTATTAGTTATCACTTGTTAGTCCTGTTTACACCTGATCACTTGTTAGTCCTAACTATTGAAGAGGGTCAATATACTTTCTCCCATTAAAGGAGTTCTTCAGTACAGCTCCAGCCACTAAGACCAAATTCCTTAAGAAAATAATGAAAGGTTTACCTTCATTGTAACCTAGGTTGTGGAGGCTGGCTGCAACAATGACTGGTCCAGTTTCATGTGTGGCAGGCATTGCTGCTGGCACTCAGAGGCTGGGAGATCAAGGGATGAGTTGCATCTCAGTGAAAGCTCTTTCTTCCATCCTTTCTTCCTTCCTTCCCTGCGGGTTGTTTGGCCCTGTTCTTAAAACTGGGGGTTGGAGGAGTTGTTTGTGTGTGTGTTGCCATAGGAGGCTGGGTTAATTGGGTTGTTAATTGGGAGGCTGGGTTGATTGGGTTGTTAATTGGGAGGCTGGGTTGATTGGGTTGTTAATTGGGAGGCTGGGTTGATTGGGTTGTTAATTGGGAGGCTGGGTTGATTGGATTGTCCATTGGGAGGCTGGGTTGATTGGATTGTCCATTGGGAGGCTGGGTTGATTGGATTGTCCATTGGGAGGCTGGGTTGATTGGATTGTCCATTGGGAGGCTGGGTTGATTGGATTGTCCATTGGGAGGCTGGGTTGATTGGATTGTCCATTGGGAGGCTGGGTTGATTTGGTTGAATGTGGACAGTCATAGGAATGTAAATATTGGCCCACGCGAGAATTGTATTTGTATACCTGAGTGTTTGTTAACTTGTGGTTATATAAATGTGGAAATGTGTTGTGTAAACCTGTCCTTGTAGCTGGTGGTGGTGGTTGGTGGTAGTGTGGTTGGTCGAGTTATAACTTGAGGTGGCCTAACCAACCAGATCTTACCTAACAGCATCATTTGCAGATGACACCAGGATTGTCATGAGAGTAGACAACATAGTGGACACGGCAAACCTCCAATCTGATGTAGATCAGGTCTTTCAATGGGCCACAGATAATAATATGTTTAATGAAAATAAGTCCCAGCTCCTGCGCTATAGAAAAAAATGAAAATTTATAAACGGATCTATTTATAAAACGGAATCAAATCACACTATAGAGTGAAAGAGTAATATAAAGGATCTAGGAGTAATCATGTGGGAAGACCTTACCTTTACAGAACACCGTAAAATAGCTGTCACGACTGCAAGAAAAATGACAGGTTGGATAACAAGGACCTTCCAAACAAGCCATACCAATGATACTTCTTAAGGCACTAATGCTCTCTAAGGTGGAAGATTGTTACACACTAACAGCCCCATAAAAGCTGGAGAAATTTCTGGTCCAGAAAGCATCCAAACATCCTTTACCGCTAGAATCCACTTTATAAGTCATCTTAATTATTGGGATAAATTAAAAGTTCTAAATCTGTATTCTCTTGAGCGGAGGCGGGAGAGATACTTAATAATCTGGCCTTAATGTTGTGGGTGGCGGTGGTTCCCACTACTTGTTCCAGCACATTGCACTTGTTGCACAGCCATATAAGATGCCAGCATTTTCTTCCATCCCTAACTTACCACTTGGGGTGGACGGTAGAGCGACGATCTTGCTTCATGCAGGTCGGCGTTCAATCCCCGACCGTCCAAGTGCTTGGGCACCATTCCTTGTCCCCGTCCCATCCCAAATCTTTATCCTGACCCCTTCCAAGGGCTATATAGTCGTAATGGCTATGCGCTTTTCCCTGATAACTCCCTTTCCTCGTGTCATTTGCGTCTCCAGCTTCCACCTGAGTCATCTTGTCCTGCTTTCTCTCATTTTCAAGCGGCTGTCCTTGTCCACTTTACCTATTCCTCTTGGCATCTTGTATGCCGCGGTTTCCTGAACGTTTACTCATGTCTTGGAGTAATGACCTTGGTGGGAGGTAAGACCAGGTGGGACCAGTGTTGGTCTTGGCCTCACAAAGGCACGCTAATGGCCAGTAGTGTAGTGATGAACGGGGCGTGTAGGAGGGTAGCTGTGGAGGTGGCTGTGGTGATAGAGCGCAGGCGGGAGAGATACATAATAATTTACACGTGGAAAATATTAGAGGGGCTGGTCCCAAACCTGCACACAGAAATAACACCACATGAGACCAGGAGGCATGGCAGGATGTGCAGAATACCCCCGTTGAAGAGCAGAGGTGCAACAGGTACTCTGAGAGAGAACTATCAACATCAGAGGCCCGAGACTGTTCAACACGCTTCCACTACACATAAGGGGCATAACTGGCCGATCCCTCACAGTGTTCAAGAGAGAACTATCAACATCAGAGGCCCGAGACTGTTCAACACGCTTCCACTACACATAAGGGACATAACTGGCCGACCCCTCACAGTGTTCAAAAGAGAACTATCAACATCAGAGGCCCGAGACTGTTCAACACGGTTCCACTACACATAAGGGACATAACTGGCCGACCCCTCACAGTGTTCAAGAGAGAACTATCAACATCAGAGGCCCGAGACTGTTCAACACGCTTCCACTACACATAAGGGGCATAACTGGCCGACCCCTCACAGTGTTCAAGAGAGAACTATCAACATCAGAGGCCCGAGACTGTTCAACACGCTTCCACTACACATAAGGGACATAACTGGCCGACCCCTCACAGTGTTCAAGAAAGAACTATCAACATCAGAGGCCCGAGACTGTTCAACACGCTTCCACTACACATAAGGGGCATAACTGGCCGACCCCTCACAGTGTTCAAGAGAGAACTATCAACATCAGAGGCCCGAGACTGTTCAACACGCTTCCACTACACATAAGGGACATAACTGGCCGACCCCTCACAGTGTTCAAGAGAGAACTATCAATATCAGAGGCCCGAGACTGTTCAACACGCTTCCACTACACATAAGGGACATAACTGGCCGACCCCTCACAGTGTTCAAGAGAGAACTATCAACATCAGAGGCCCGAGACTGTTCAACACGCTTCCACTACACATAAGGGACATAACTGGCCGACCCCTCACAGTGTTCAAGAGAGAACTATCAACATCAGAGGCCCGAGACTGTTCAACACGCTTCCACTACACATAAGGGACATAACTGGCCGACCCCTCACAGTGTTCAAGAGAGAACTATCAACATCAGAGGCCCGAGACTGTTCAACACGCTTCCACTACACATAAGGGACATAACTGGCCGACCCCTCACAGTGTTCAAGAGAGAACTATCAACATCAGAGGCCCGAGACTGTTCAACACGCTTCCACTACACATAAGGGACATAACTGACCGACCCCTCACAGTGTTCAAGAGAGAACTATCAACATCAGAGGCCCGAGACTGTTCAACACGCTTCCACTACACATAAGGGGCATAACTGGCCGACCCCTCACAGTGTTCAAGAGAGAACTGGATAAACACCTCCAAAGGATACCTGATCAACCAGGCTGTTACTCATACGTCAAGCTGCGAGCAGCCGCGTCCAACAGCCTGGTTGACCAGTCCAGCAACCAGGAGGCCTGGTCGAGGACCGGGCCGCGGGGACACTAAGCCCCGAAATCATCTCAAGATAACCTCCCTATGACAGTTTTCACTGGTGTGAAAAACTTTCATTCGCCTGGTCGAGGACCGGGCCGCGGGGACGCTAAGCCCCGAAATCATCTCAAGATAACCTCCCTTCCATTCTTCTCCCTTCCGATCAACTACGAGTTGATTGGCCACCAACCAGGAGGGCTGGTCAGAGACCGGGCCGCGAGGACATTGATTCTTGTCACCAGCTCAAGGAGACTCTGAAGGCAGGGGATGGTGGCTGTTTGTTTCATCATTGTCCAACAGTTAAATTGGCTGGTCATACCCTGGCAATTTTCTCTTGGGGTGACCATTATATTGGTGGCACGGGTGTGTCCCTGGCGCCCCTAGGTAGTGTTCTAGGGGGGGCCCCTAGGTAGTGTTCTAGGGGGCCCCTAGGTAGTGTTCTAGGGGGGGCCCCTAGGTAGTGTTCTAGGGGGGGCCCCTAGGTAATGTTCTAGGGGCCCCTCAATGAGTCAATGTCAGTCAATGAGAGGAAATGCTACGATCTTCACTGCCCCGATTTCCACGTCAGAGGTACACAGCGCCATATAAGAGAAGAAGTCCAACATAATAGCCCTGAAAATTTTTTAGAGGCAGGTACAAACAGAGGGAGAAACAGACAGGCAGAAACGTGGCAGGAGTACGGACGGAGAGGGGGAAATGCCCAAGACTGGACTACAGTTCGTCATCAAGCCCACACATACTACACCCCCCAACTACACAGAGACTACCACACTCCCCAGTATCACTTCCAAAACTGGACAAACCATTGCCACAACAACACACCCTGGGTCAGGGTAGAGAGGAGGGAGAACTACCAAAACCTTCCAGAAGTGACACAATATGGACAATCATTCATATTTGCAAACATTCAAGGTTTAAAGCCAAAGTCAAGAAATAAAGTTAAGTTCATAAATGGCCTTCTATTAGAGTCAAACTCAATATTTGGGGCATTCACGGAAACTCATACAAAAGATTACATGGATGGTGAAATCTGGATTCCAAATTATAATCTATATAGATGTGATAGAAAAACTAGGTCAAATGGAGGAGTAGGTCTGTATATTAAAGAAGACCTGGTATGCACAGAACTATTAAATTCAACTAATGAGGTGGTAGAGGTACTTGGAATGAAGGTAGAGAAACTAAACCTAATTATTATTCTAATATATAAACCGCCAGATACAACGATTGAGGAATTCACAGAACAGATGCACAAAATAGAGAACATACTTGACAACCTAGCAAACCCAGCTCCAGATATTATCTTTCTTGGAGATTTCAATTTACCGAGTCTAAGATGGAGAACGGCAAACACAAATATCATAGCAGGGAATGACCCGGGAAATAACCAACCACAGGTCAGAGAACTTTTGAGATTCTGTGACAAATTCTCGCTCAATCAACAGATTACAGAACCAACTAGGAACGAAAACACACTAGACTTGTTATTCACAAACAATGATGAACTAATCAGGGATATCACAATCTCAGATACTTCATACTCAGACCATAAGCTCATTGAAGTGCGAACTAGCATAAATAACGGTAGTAGGTCTAAGAGACCCAACAAGCGAGAAGGAATATTCAATCAATTCAATTTCAACAATAAGAGGATTGACTGGGAAAAAATAAATGTAGACCTTGCAACCATTCAATGGGAGACGGTCTTAAGCGACAAAACTCCCACACAGGGAATAGCTCAACTGACAGCTGAAGCTTACAAGGTCTGCTTGAAGCACGTACCTGTGAGGAGGGGCAGAAAGAGGACCACTCTAGAAAGAGAACGGAGACGACTGTACAGGAGAAGGAAAAAAATAACGGAAATGCTTCGGCAGACACAACTATCACAAGCAAGGAAAACAAGCCTAAGCAGGGAGATTGAGGAAATAGAACAAACGTTGAAGCGATCATATGAGTCTGAGGAAATGGAATTGGAACAGAAAGCTATACAAGAGATAAGGAAAAATCCGAAATATTTTTTCACATACGCAAAATCAAAATCCAAAACCTCGACCAGTATTGGACCGTTAATTACAAATGAAGGTACGTACACAGAGGACAACAAAGAGATTAGTGAAATTCTAAGAAGCCAGTATGAGGCTATGTTTAGCACACCAATAAACAACATGAAAGTTGATGACCCAGACAGCTTCTTTATGAATGACATTCAAGCTGCAGATAATATAACGGATATTACCACAAACTCGGAAGACTTTGAAAGAGAAATTGATAATATGCCTCTGCACTCAGCTCCTGGGCCTGACTCATGGAATTCAATATTCATAAAGAAATGTAAAGTACCAGTAGCGAGAGCACTCAGCGTAATATGGAGAAAGAGCCTGGATACAGGGGAGATACCAGCAGCACTTAAATCTGCAGATATAGCTCCGTTGCACAAGGGGGGGAGTAAAGCCTTGGCAAAAAATTATAGGCCAGTTGCACTAACATCACACATAATAAAAGTGTTTGAAAGAGTGATTAGGAATCAAATTTCTAGTTTTATGGAAAACAATGAATTGCACAATCCAGGACAACATGGATTTAGAGCGGGAAGATCCTGTCTGTCACAGTTACTCAACCACTATGACAAAATCACAGAAGCCCTAGAAGAAAAGCAAAATGCAGATGTTGTATACACAGACTTTGCAAAGGCGTTCGACAAATGTGACCATGGGGTGATAGCTCACAAAATGAGGTCAATGGGAATAACTGGAAAAGTAGGACGCTGGATACTCAATTTCCTGTCGAACAGAACACAAAGAGTAACAGTCAATCAGATAAAATCGAGTCCAAGCGATGTTAAAAGCTCTGTACCTCAAGGTACAGTCCTTGCACCGCTACTGTTCCTTATTCTCATATCTGATATAGACAAAAATACACGCCACAGCTTCGTGTCGTCCTTTGCAGATGACACAAAAATCAGCATGAAAATTACCTCTGCTGAAGACATTGAAAAACTACAAGCAGATGTCAACAAAGTTTTTGATTGGGCAGCAGAAAATAACATGATGTTTAACAGTGATAAATTTCAGGTACTCAGGTACGGCAAAAATGAGGATCTGAAACATAATACAGGGTACAAAACACAATCGAATCTTCCCATAGTAGGAAAACAGCATGTCAAGGATTTGGGAATAATGATGTCCGACGATCTAACGTTTAGGGAGCATAACCAAGCAAATATCGCGTCAGCCAGAAAAATGATCGGATGGATTACGAGAACTTTCAAATCCAGGGATCCCATCACAATGGTTGTACTCTTCAAGTCACTTGTGCTGTCCCGTCTCGAGTACTGCTCAGTACTCACTTCCCCCTTCAGAGCAGGAGAGATTGCTGAAATAGAGGGAATACAGAGAACATATACGGCACGCATAGACGAGATAAAACACCTAAATTATTGGGATCGTCTCAAAGCTCTCCAAATGTACTCTCTAGAAAGGAGACGAGAGAGATACCAAATAATATACACCTGGAAAATACTGGAGGGTCAGGTCCCAAATCTACACAGTAAAATAACAACGTACTGGAGTGAACGATATGGAAGAAAATGCAAGATTGAACCTGTGAAGAGCAGAGGTGTCATAGGCACAATCAGAGAGCACTGTATAAACATCAGGGGTCCGCGGTTGTTCAACGTCCTCCCAGCGAGCATAAGAAATATTGCCGGAACAACCGTGGACATCTTCAAGAGAAAACTGGACGGTTTTCTAAGAGAAGTTCCGGATCAGCCGGGCTGTGGTGGGTACGTGGCCCTGCGGGCCGCTCCAAGCAACAGCCTGGTGGACCAAACTCTCACAAGTCGAGCCTGGCCTCGGGCCGGGCTTGGGGAGTAGAAGAACTCCCAGAACCCCATCAACCAGGTATCAACCAGGTATCCCCCTAGGCAGTGTTCTAGGGGTGCCCTAGGCAGTGTTCTAGGGGTGCCCTAGGCAGTGTTCTAGGGGCCCCCTAGGCAGTGTTCTAGGGGTGCCCTAGGCAGTGTTCTAGGGGTGCCCTAGGCAGTGTTCTAGGGGTGCCCTAGGCAGTGTTCTACGGCCAGACTCTCCCTCAACGCCATGCTAGTTCCTTCATAATGTTCTTCTCAAGTCTCACTTCGTCACTTGTAATGTTCTTGGCATACTGTAGTGTGTGGCGAGGGGCGGGGAGTTGTGTTGACGCTGTTGTGAACACAAGGAGAGAGTCGCGCGTCATAACATTGTACTTTGTTCCTACTGGCGACTCCGACCCCCATTAACAAGATTACCAACTGGGTCTGGTGAGGTCTTAAGTAACTCTCTCTCTCTCTCTGCTGGCTCTCTCTCTCTCTCTCTCTCTCTCTCTCTCTCTCTCTCTCTCTCTCTCTCTCTCTCTCTCTCTCTCTCTCTCTCTCTCTCTCTCTCTCTCTCTCTGCTGGCTCTCTCTCTCTCTCTCTCTCTCTCTCTCTCTCTCTCTCTCTCTCTCTCTCTCTCTCTCTCTCTCTCTGCTGGCTCTCTCTCTCTCTCTCTCTCTCTCTCTCTCTCTCTCTCTCTCTCTCTCTCTCTCTCTCTCTCTCTCTCTCTCTCTCTCTCTCTCTCTCTCTCTCTCTCTCTCTCTGTCCTCTCTCTCTCTCTCTCTCTCTCTCTCTCTCTCTCTCTCTCTCTCTCTCTCTCTCTCTCTCTCTCTCTCTCTCTCTCTCTCTCTCTCTCTCTCTCTCTCTCTCTCTCTCTCTCTCTCTCTCTCCTCTCCCTCTCTCCCTCTCTCCCTCTCCTCTCTCTCCTCTCCCTCTCTCTCTCTCTCTCTCTCTCTCTCTCTCTCTCTCTCTCTCTCTCTCTCTCTCTCTCTCTCTCTCTCTCTCTCTCTCTCTCTCTCCTCTCTCTCTCTCTCTCTCTCTCTCTCTCTCTCTCTCTCTCTCTCTCTCTCTCTCTCTCTCTCTCTCTCTCTCTCTCTCTCTCTCTCTCTCTCTCTCTCTCTCTCTCTCTCGCTCTCTCTCTCTCTCTCTCTCTCTCTCTCTCTCTCTCTCTCTCTCTCTCCCTCTCTCCCTCTCCTCCCTCTCCCTCTCTCTCCCTCTCCCTCTCTCTCTCTCTCTCTCTCTCTCTCTCTCTCTCTCTCTCTCTCTCTCTCTCTCTCTCTCTCTCTCTCTCTCTCTCTCTCTCTCTCTCTCTCTCTCTCTCTCTCGCTCTCTCTGTCTCTCATTACTTGCAGCATTCTTTCAGTTTCTTACCCTCTTCCTGTCTGCTGTCTTAATCCTCACAATTTTAGCATCATCAGCAAATATTGAGAGGAATGAGTCTATACTCTCTGGAAGATCATTTACATACAGGATAGGTCCGAGAACTGAACCTGTGTGACCTCGCTATAGACACATCTCACCAAGACCTCCGTCAGTGTTCGTTCATAAAATAGAGGTCACAAGGGTTCAAAGGTCACCCAGTAGGAGCCACTGGCGTCAAGGGTCACCTAATAGGAGTCACCGGTCATTCAGTAGACATCACATTGGTCAAAGGTCACCCAATAGGTGTCACTGGTTATTCAGTAGACATCACATTGGTCAAAGGTCACCCAATAGGTGTCACTGGTTATTCAGTAGACATCACATTGGTCAAAGGTCACCCAATAGGTGTCACTGGTCATTCAGTAGAAGTCACATTGGTCAAAGGTCACCCAATAGGTGTCACTGGTCATTCAGTAGACATCACATTGGTCAAAGGTCACCCAATAGGTGTCACTGGTCATTCAGTAGAAGTCACATTGGTCAAAGGTCACCCAATAGGTGTCACTGGTCATTCAGTAGACAGCACATTGGTCAAAGGTTACCCAATAGGTGTCACTGGTCATTCAGTAGACATCACATTGGTCAAAGGTCACCCAATAGGTGTCACTGGTCATTCAGTAGAAGTCACATTGGTCAAAGGTCACCCAGTAGGTGTCATAGGGGTTAAAGGTCATCTAATCGAGTCTGAGACTATAGCCAGCAGGTTACCCGAATTGACTCTGACCCAGAACGACTTTCGCCCCTAGAAACTTTTACATTGGTCATTTGCTCGCGAAACTTTGATGGTGTGCCCGCGATCGTTCGCGTGATCCAAGGGTCATTTTACCGGCTTCAATCTAATACTTTCAAATTAGATTCCCGTCACCCGCGTGCGACTGACAGCTCTTCCAAGAGAAATTCTGACCAAGGATGTAATCACATTCTTGTGGATGTTTCTTACAGTTTGAGTGTTTTAGTAACATTATTAATAATAATGAGAAAACCCGTAGGAGTCGTGGTGAGGGTTCGAAGCTATGCAGGGAGGTGGTCCTACACACACACGTCCTATAGTCATCTAGACCACGACATGGTCAAAAGGATTGCAACCTGAAGTGCTACTGAACTGACGAGGGTTTCCTGAGGCTTCCTCTGAAGCCAGCGTGTCATATCCCACCCAGGGGATTGATCCCGGGCTTCAGTGTTATCCAGCTGTGATGGTTTCTTTTTGCCATTTGTTTTTGGCCTGACAGAGCTATGTAAGTGTTCATTAAATAAGAAAGAATGTTTTGACAGAGACTGTCCAGTTTTTCATATGAGAGGAAGGAGGCGAACACACCCCAAAAGAACGCCAGTGTCATAAGAACCACAACTCTACATACTTGGGAGACTTTTTGCAAGATTTATTGATAAAGATTAAGCCACCCAAAACGTGGCATTGGCATGAATAGCCCGTTAGTGGAGATTTTTTGCGAGAAAGAATGGTGAAAAATGTCTAGAGAATAAATTCAGTAATATGTACCTATCTATGCTTACTCATCAGTATTTCTGGGGCACGAGGTCTATAGTTCCTGGTCCCCGCCTCTTAGCTATTGGTATTTTTGTTGTATAATTCAGCTTGACGTGCAAATTTTCCCTTCACTTTGAATAGATTGCCCCTGTCCACCTTGTGTCTTGCTCTCAGTATTTTGTACGTTGTGTTCATGTCTCCTCAGGTCCCCTTCTAGTGAGATTAGGTTAGATTGAGCAGTTTTCGAAGATGTCTTAATGACATCAGTGTTGGGACGCACGCCATCTTAGGAGGCAGCATTAGAAACCTTTTTTCATGCTGTCAAAATGGAACTGGACCAGCTTCATCCACTGGACCAGCTTCATCCACTGGACCAGCTTCATCCACAGGACCAGCATCACCCACAGGAGCAGCATCATCCACAGGACCAGCATCACCCACAGGACCAGCATCATCCACAGGACCAGCATCACCCACAGGACCAGCATCACCCACAGGACCAGCATCACCCACAGGACCAGCATCATCCACAGGACCAGCATCACCCACAGGACCAGCATCACCCACAGGACCAGCATCATCCACAGGACCAGCATCACCCACAGGACCAGCATCATCCACAGGACCAGCATCACCCACAGGACCAGCATCACCCACAGGACCAGCATCACCCACAGGACCAGCATCACCCACAGGACCAGCATCATCCACAGGACCAGCATCACCCACAGGACCAGCATCACCCACAGGAGCAGCATCACCCACAGGATGATGCTGCACAGGATAATATTTCTTCTTTTTTTTGGTACAGTTTGAGTGGACACTATTAGATAGGATAATATATATTTTGATATATATTACAGGTGTTGTAGATATATATATATATATATATATATATATATATATATATATATATATATATATATATATATATATATAGTCTTTCTTGTGGACATATGTTGATGAATATGACCAAAAGGATAAGATTAATTCAAACCAAACACAGCAGCCGACAAGCCAAACACAGCAGCCGACAAGCCAAACACAGCAGCCTACAAGCCAAACACAGCAGCCGACAAGCCAAACACAGCAGCCTACAAGCCAAACACAGCAGCCTACAAGCCAAACACAGCAGCCTACAAGCCAAACACAGCAGCCTACAAGCCAAACACAGCAGCCTACAAGCCAAACACAGCAGCCGACAAGCCAAACACAGCAGCCTACAAGCCAAACACAGCAGCCTTCAAGCCAAACACAGCAACAACCAAGCCAAACACAGCAGCCTACAAGCCAAACACAGCAGCCTACAAGCCAAACACAGCAGCCGACAAGCCAAACACAGCAGCCAGCAAGCCAAACACAGCAACAGCCAAGCCAAACACAGCAGCCTACAAGCCAAACACAGCAGCCGACAAGCCAAACACAGCAGCCTACAAGCCAAACACAGCAGCCGACAAGCCAAACACAGCAGCCGACAAGCCAAACACAGCAGCCGACAAGCCAAACACAGCAGCCGACAAGCCAAACACAGCAGGTGACAAGCCAAACACAGCAGCCGACAAGCCAAACACAGCAGCCGACAAGCCAAACACAGCAGGTGACAAGCCAAACACAGCTGGTGACAAGCCAAACACAGCAGGTGACAAGCCAAACACAGCAGCCGACAAGCCAAACACAGCAGGTGACAAGCCAAACACAGCAGGTGACAAGCCAAACACAGCAGGTGACAAGCCAAACACAGCAGCCGACAAGCCAAACACAGCAGGTGACAAGCCAAACACAGCAGGTGACAAGCCAAACACAGCAGCCGACAAGCCAAACACAGCAGCCGACAAGCCAAACACAGCTGGTGACAAGCCAAACACAGCAGGTGACAAGCCAAACACAGCAGCCGACAAGCCAAACACAGCAGCCGACAAGCCAAACACAGCAGCCGACAAGCCAAACACAGCAGCCGACAAGCCAAACACAGCAGCCGACAAGCCAAACACAGCAGCCGACAAGCCAAACACAGCAGCCGACAAGCCAAACACAGCAGCCGACAAGCCAAACACAGCAGCCGACAAGCCAAACACAGCAGGTGACAAGCCAAACACAGCAGGTGACAAGCCAAACACAGCGGACCGATAAATAGACAGCATCAGGAACAACAGGTTTCACAAGCATTTCCACTTCTCAGTAACACTTTAAATCACAAGTCATCTATCGTCTTGAACACGTTCCTTGCAGGTTTCTAACCGGAGTGTGACACGCTGACAGCCCCCGGGGGGGGGGGGGGGGGACCATGGCCTCCAGCCACTGTCAGCTATGGCTGACTTCTGACTTTGGGGCCGCTGTTGTCAGCGCCGGGCGGGTGTATCACAAGGCTATACCACATCTTTTTAAGATACACGAAATGGTTTCCATTTCCAGGTTGGTGCTAGGGAGCCCCAGGGGAGCCCCAGGGGAGCCCCAGGGAAAGACTAAGGGGAGGACCAAGGGGAAGACTAAGGGGAGGGCCAATGGGACCTCCACAAATAACATCATTCCCACATCTCTCTTGCTATTCCGTAACAAATACGACTGTTTTGCTTATCCTTCAACGCACTAACCCGAACCAACGCATCTAACTCATCGAGTCACAGAATACGTCAATATTTCGGTGCTTTACGTCGAACTAGTACGTCGGATTCTTAACGCTTGGTCTCTGAAGGTCAAGGATACAGGGCGAACCAACATTCACATTTAAAGTAATATTTAGTTAACATTTGATCATCTGAGACGCCTTCTTATCCATGCCTGGCTACTATGAGCCCCTGACCCCTGGGGCGGCCATGGTGTCCCTACCGTGTACCCTGGGGCGACCATGCTGTCCCTACCATGTACCCCTGGGGTCACCATGGTGTCCCTACCATGTACCCCTGGGGTCACCATGGTGTCCCTACCATGTACCCCTGGGGTCACCATGGTGTCCCTACCGTGTACCCTGGGGCGACCATGCTGTCCCTACCATGTACCCCTGGGGTCACCATGGTGTCCCTACCATGTACCCCTGGGGCCACTATGGTGTCCCTACCATGTACCCCTGGGGCCACCATGGTGTCCCTACCATGTACCCCTGGGGGCCACCATGCTGTCCCTACCATGTACCCCTGGGGCCACCATGGTGTCCCTACCGTGTACCCCTGGGGCCACCATGGTGTCCCTACCGTGTACCCTGGGGCCACCATGGTGTCCCTACCATGTACCCTGGGGCCACCATGGTGTCCCTACCGTGTACCCTGGGGGCCACCATGGTGTCCCTACCATGTACCCTGGGGCCACCATGGTGTCCCTACCGTGTACCCTGGGGCCACCATGGTGTCCCTACCGTGTACCCTGGGGCCACCATGGTGTCCCTACCGTGTACCCTGGGGCCACCATGGTGTCCCTACCGTGTACCCTGGGGCCACCATGGTGTCCCTACCATGTACCCTGGGGCCACCATGGTGTCCCTACCGTGTACCCTGGGGGCCACCATGGTGTCCCTACCATGTACCCTGGGGCCACCATGGTGTCCCTACCATGTACCCTGGGGCCACCATGGTGTCCCTACCGTGTACCCTGGGGTCACCATGGTGTCCCTACCGTGTACCCTGGGGGCCACCATGGTGTCCCTACCGTGTACCCTGGGGGCCACCATGGTGTCCCTACCGTGTACCCTGGGGGCCACCATGGTGTCCCTACCGTGTACCCTGGGGGCCACCATGGTGTCCCTACCATGTACCCTGGGGGCCACCATGGTGTCCCTACCGTGTACCCTGGGGCCACCATGGTGTCCCTACCGTGTACCCTGGGGCCACCATGGTGTCCCTACCGTGTACCCTGGGGGCCACCATGGTGTCCCTACCGTGTACCCTGGGGGCCACCATGGTGTCCCTACCATGTACCCTGGGGGCCACCATGCTGTCCCTACCATATACCCTGGGGGCCACCATGGTGTCCCTACCGTGTACCCTGGGGGCCACCATGGTGTCCCTACCGTGTACCCTGGGGCCACCATGGTGTCCCTACCGTGTACCCTGGGGGCCACCATGGTGTCCCTACCGTGTACCCTGAGGCCACCATGGTGTCCCTACCATATACCCTGGGGGCCACCATGGTGTCCCTACCGTGTACCCTGGGGCCACCATGGTGTCCCTACCGTGTACCCTGGGGCCACCATGGTGTCCCTACCGTGTACCCTGGGGGCCACCATGGTGTCCCTACCGTGTACCCTGGGGGCCACCATGGTGTCCCTACCGTGTACCCTGGGGCCACCATGGTGTCCCTACCATGTACCCTGGGGCCACCATGGTGTCCCTACCATATACCCTGGGGGCCACCATGGTGTCCCTACCGTGTACCCTGGGGGCCACCATGGTGTCCCTACCATATACCCTGGGGGCCACCATGGTGTCCCTACCGTGTACCCTGGGGCCACCATGGTGTCCCTACCATGTACCCTGGGGGCCACCATGGTGTCCCTACCGTGTACCCTGGGGCCACCATGGTGTCCCTACCGTGTACCCTGGGGCCACCATGGTGTCCCTACCATGTACCCTGGGGCGACAATGCTACTCCTGCCCGTTACACAAAGAATGTGAACGTGAGAACAGTTAATCAACAAAGCAAGTGGACCAACGCCCCCCAGTGTATGGGGGGCGGTGTACCTCTCTCCCCCCCTGGTAGGTACACATACACCTCTTGTTGTTAGACTTGGTGTTGAATTCTCATAAAGTTTCAAAATGTTATGAAAAACGTGATTTTAAAGTGTCCTCTTATAACCTCTGCGCGTACGCCGGACGACTCAAATAGAAAACGGAACAGAACGTCACTTTTGTGAGTCGATTTCATTTCAAATTACGTCCAAATTTGGCCATATCGCGCATACCAGCCAAAAGTGACGTTATTTTTAAGAGGACGGGTTGGATGCTGGGCCCCACTGGGTAGCTGTCAGCCCGCCGTCAACCCTTCGTTCAAGTGCTCGTGGCTTGTGGATATGTTTACCGTTTCTTAAGGTACAGGAAACTCAAGATGAACAGCCGCCAAGCAAGTCAACTCGAGTTGATGCTTTGCTTGACTGGGGGGGGGGGAGGGGTCTGCAGGTGAAAGCCTTCAACCCAAGCAACTCAGCTTGGGTTGAACAGCTTTACTAGACGGCCGCCTAGTGAAAGCTTCCTTTCGTTTTTTCCCCATTTTGCACCCGCAAGATAACGTAAGCTTTTAAGGGTTGACAGATGTTAATCTTCTTGTTTGAGGAGCTGTTCACCTGAGACAGTTAAGCAAGTCCCAGCTGTGTCTGGGTACAGGTGACAGGATGAACAACCCATCGGGTTTTCTTCCTATTGGGGAGTGTTGTACATGCTGCTATGGCGGTGTGTCCACTCACAAGATGAGTGGTGCTGCCCAATACTGTCACTATGGCGGTGTGTCCACTCACAGGATGAGTGGCGCTGCCCAATACTGTCACTATGGCGGTGTGGCCACTCACAGGATGAGTGGCGCTGCCCAATACTGTCACTATGGCGGTGTGTCCATTCACAGGATGAGTGACGCTGCCCAATACTGTCACTATGGCGGTGTGTCCACCCACAGGATGAGTGGTGCTGCCCAATACTGTCACTATGGCGGTGTGGCCACTCACAGGATGAGTGGTGCTGCCCAATACTGTCACTATGGCGGTGTGTCCACTCACAAGATGAGTGGCGCTGCCCAATACTGTCACTATGACGGTGTGTCCACTCACAGGATGAGTGACGCTGCCCAATACTGTCACTATGGCGGTATGTTCACTCACAGGATGAGTGGCGCTGCCCAATACTGTCACTATGGCGGTGTGTCCACCCACAGGATGAGTGGCGCTGCCCAATACTGTCACTATGGCGGTATGTTCACTCACAGGATGAGTGGCGCTGCCCAATACTGTCACTATGGCGGTGTGTCCACTCACAGGATGAGTGACGCTGCCCAATACTGTCACTATGGCGGTATGTTCACTCACAGGATGAGTGGCGCTGCCCAATACTGTCACTATGACGGTGTGTCCACTCACAAGATGACTGGCGCTGCCCAATAAACTCGCCCCTCGGGGCAAAATTTAAATTCCACACACAGATGTGGAATTTATACGCTGTGGTAAATGAAATGTTTACACATAGATTTCGGTCAGATTGAGTTGATTGAATATTTCTTTTACAAAAAAAAAAAAAATATATATATATATATATTTATACATAGCCATACTGAAAATTTGTGTGCTATTTTCAATAATGAAAATATTGGTTGAATGAGCCGAGGCTTGAGTATTGAATAGCCTGAATGGTGGAATGGGAATACAATGTAATGGGAAAGGAAATAGAACAGGATGGAATAGGAGAGTGAACTGAGCTCCTGGATTATGTAATCATTCAGTCCATCTTCCTAACGATTCACCCCTACGTCAAGAAAACGGTCAATTTAAAGTAGTCTCTCCTAACCTACGCCAGAGGACCCAAAACAGAAAACGGGACAATACATCACTTTCGCCAGCCGCTTCCATTTTCCAGTACGACTATTTTCGGTCGTATATAACCCATACATCCGAAAATCGACGTTCTATGTAGGACAGGGTTGTACAGTGGCATCACCCCACCCCCCCGCACCTCGCGGCCCGGTCTCTGACCAGGTCCTGACCTGCTCAGCAGCCCAGGAGCTAGAGTCCTGCCACGCCAAGAGTCCACATCTCCCCGAGTGGTGAGGTTTTGTGTGTATTGTAACTCAGCAAATTAAGTGTTGTTTGATTGTGTTTGTAGTTTGATGAAGTCGGTGATTGGTGTATACTAGTTTGATTGTTACACCGGTCCATCGACCAGGGATTTTTTTTTTGACCCTTGATTGCATGGATTGTGATTGTAAAGGTGATTGTATCATTATGATTGTATAGATGATGTATAGATTGTAATGGTATAAATTGTAATGGTATAGATTGTGATTGTATAGAATATGATGGTATAGACCATGTGATGGCACTGATGATTGGAGAGACGTAGTGATGGTGGTGGCTGATGAGTTATCAACTGGTAGGGAAGACTGTAAGTGGTAATAACGGGGTTGAGAGCTAGACCTCCAGGGGGCCCTGATAGCTGAGTGGACAGCGCTTCAGATTCGTAGTCCTAAGGTTC
Source organism: Procambarus clarkii (assembly GCF_040958095.1). Classification (NCBI taxonomy): domain Eukaryota; kingdom Metazoa; phylum Arthropoda; class Malacostraca; order Decapoda; family Cambaridae; genus Procambarus; species Procambarus clarkii. Next base: position 18,306,735 of record NC_091208.1, on the reverse strand, counting down.
CGGGTTCGATCCCCGGTGGAGGCGGAAACAAATGGGGCAGTTTCTTTCACCCTGATGCCGCCTGTTACCTAGCACTAAATAGGTACCTGGTAGTTAGACAGCTGCTACGGGCTGCTTCCTAGGGATGTGACAAAAAGGAGGCCTGGTCGAGGACCGGGCCGCGGGGACCGTGACACCCGAAATCACCTCAAGATAACCTCCAACTCACCTATCTGAAAATGAAGAAAGTGACGAGGTTTCTGTCCAAGACGGACCATTATTACGTCGTGTAATGGGAAAATAATGACGGAGAAAGTCAATTTATAAGATATGAGAGTGAGATAATAGACGGAAAATTCAAATAAAAGGAGCAAAGCCAGAAGTAAAGAAATAGGAAAGGGCTGAAGCATAGGAGGAAGATCAAGTACAGGAATAATGAAGGAGCGTGGGAAGAGAGCCTTGAGGTGCTCCTCACTCTGCTGGCTCGTTAATGGTACTTATTAAATGAGTTTCCCTGTATTTATTACGTACTAGCTGTACCCGGCCACGCGTTGCTGTGGCTTAGCAACGCGTGGGCATTGGTGAGCCACAGCAACCCTACTCCTTCCCCCCTTTCCTCCCCACTATTCCACCCTCCCCCGTCCCCTTGTCTTCTAAATCATTCCCCACTCTCCGTCCCCCCTCGTCGTTCCCACCATTCCCCCCTTCTCCATCCCCTCGTCCTCTCCACCATTATCCCCTCCCCGATCCCCTCATCCTCCCCGCCATCCCCCATCCCCTCATCCTCCCCGCCATCCCCGATCCCCTCATCCTCCCCGCCATCCCCCATCCCCTCATCCTCCCCGCCATCCCCCATCCCCTCATCCTCCCCGCCATCCCCTCATCCCCTCATCCTCCCCGCCATCCCCCATCCCCTCATCCTCCCCGCCATCCCCGATCCCCTCATCCTCCCCGCCATCCCCCATCCCCTCATCCTTCCCGCCATCCCCGATCCCCTCATCCTCCCCGCCATCCCCGATCCCCTCATCCTCCCCGCCATCCCCCATCCCCTCATCCTCCCCGCCATCCCCCATCCCCTCATCCTCCCCGCCATCCCCCATCCCCTCATCCTCCCCGCCATCCCCGATCCCCTCATCCTCCCTGCCATCCCCCATCCCCTCGTCCTCCCCACCATTCCCCACTTCCCTGTCCGATGTGTTCCCAAATGATCTGATGTTCCCATCACTGAAAAATAAGAAGAACAGTTAAACAAACGAAATGAAATACAATGATAAAATAAAAAAATAAGCTATACTCATGAAATTAATGGTATTGTAAACAACACAGCTCAATTCCAACGCAAATCGTAACCGTAATCGGAATCGTAACATATTTAGTATAGCGTGTGTTGCTTTTAGGTCCAACAGATGGGGCCGTTTTTCAAAAAAACATGTTTTTACCTGTCACAAACGTGACATCTATATAGTATGCGAACAAACCTGAATGGTTCGCAGGACTATATGCAACTGAAAACTCACACCCCCAGAAGTGACTCGAACCCATACTGCCAGGAGCACTCTGCTGGCGTACAGGATCCCTTAACCGCTCGACCAACAAAGTTGATCTATATAGTATGTATATAAAAACACGTGCGTATTTGAATCGAATGTTGTGTCAATATTTCAAGGCAATCGGTGAATAACTTTCGGAGATTACAGCGTGTGTTCCTTTACGTCCAACAGATGTTGTTTTTCAAAAAAGCATGTTTTTACCTGTCACAGGTGTGGCATGTATATAGTAGGTATATAAAAACACGAGCTTATTTGAATGGAATGTTGTGTCAAAATTTCAAAGCAATCGGTAAAGAACTTTCGGTAATTAGCGATTTTGAACAGAACAAACAATTACATTTGTATGTACTGGGAGCCGGTCGGCCGAGCGGACAGCACGCTGGACTTGTGATCCTGTGGTCCCGGGTTCGATCCCAGGCGCCGGCGAGAAACAATGGGCAGAGTTTCTTTCACCCTATGCCCCTGTTACCTAGCAGTAAAATAGGGACCTGGGTGTTAGTCAGCTGTCACGGGCTACTTCCTGGGGGTGGAGGCCTGGTCGAGGACCGGGCCGCGGGGACACTAAAGCCCCGAAATCATCTCAAGATAACCTAACCCCCTCACTAGGTAGGTTAGGTTTATTGTTAGATCTGGAGGAATAAATAACACATGGACAATTAAACGTTTGAGTAAACGAGGAAATTAATAGCTGGTATTTCCCTAGGTTAGGTTAGGTTAGGATAGGATAAGATAGGTTAGGTCAGGTTAAGTTGGGTTAGGTTAAGTTGGGTTAGGTTAGGTTAGGATAGGATAAGCCAGGATAACTTGGGTTAGGTTTGGTTAAGTTGGGTTAGGTTAGGATAGGATAGGCTAGGTTAGGTCATGTTAAGTTAGGTTAAGTTGGGTTAGGTTAGGTTAAGTTGGGTTAGGATAGGCTAGGGTAGGTTAAGTTGGGTTAGGTTAAATTAAGTTAGGTTATGTTAAGTTGGGTTAGGTTAGGTTAAGTTAGGTTAAGTTGGGTTAGGTTTAGTTAGGTTAAGTTGGGTTAGGTTTAGTTAGGTTAAGTTGGGTTAGGTTTAGTTAGGTTAATTTGGGTTAGGTTAAGTTGTGTTAGGCTAGGTAAGGCTAGGTAAGGTCAAGCTGAATTTCAACATCCGTCCCCCAATCATCTTGGGTACGAAGTGACTCGTGACCTTTCATCATGGCACCAAATACCTGGAACACATATATCTATATTTTCGCTTTTATGTACTTTTATTCCTGCTGTGAACAACTTTTGTAGGATCTCTGGTGGTTTCCCCTCACACCCAAAATGTTCCCAGGGATTGACTAGTCTGTTCACATGTAACTCTCCCTTCACTAGTCTTTTGCAGGCACATACCTAGGGCTACCTAGGCAGACTTCCTAGGCAGACTTAAGGTGGCCTAAGCTTCACTTAAGCCAGCTTGGGTGGGCGTGCGGCAGCTTAGCCGCTTGGGGGTTTGATGCAGCTTCCTCCAACAATTAATATGAATTTAGGAGCTTACTGAGGCTAGAGATATTGATGGTATATGCTCTTTGATGCTTTCTCTCTCTCTCTCTCTCTCTCTCTCTCTCTCTCTCTCTCTCTCTCTCTCTCTCTCTCTCTCTCTCTCTCTCTCTCTCTCTCTCTCTCTCTCTCACTCTCACTCTCTCTCTCTCTCTCTCTCTCTCTCTCTCTCTCTCTCTCTCTCTCTCTCTCTCTCTCTCACTCTCACTCTCACTCTCACTCTCACTCTCTCTCTCTCTCTCTCTCTCTCTCTCTCTCTCTCTCTCTCTCTCTCTCTCTCTCTCTCTCTCTCTCTCTCTCTCTCTCTCTCTCTCTCTCTTTTTCTCTTTTTCTTTTTCCTTTTCCCTCTTGTACACAGACGCGACCCAGTTGGACCAAGATATTTGCCATTTCGCTTGACCTTGACCTCAGGAGAGTAATGACCGCGACCTCCTCACTCTGTTTTCCTGCCGACAATTACCTGCGAGTCTTTGTACCGCTCGATATCCGCTTCCGGTGGATCAGGATAACCGCTCCCAGTCCTCACTACTGCGGGTGGGACACGATAACCGCTCCCAGTCCTCACTACTGCGGGTGGGACACGATAACCGCTCCCAGTCCTCACTACTGCGGGTGTTAAGGTCAAGTCAGCCAAACATCGGGACTGTGTCATTATCCTCGGAACACACACACACACACACACACACACACACACACACACACACACACACACACACACACACACACACACACACACACACACACATACACTTGTTTCTGATATATGTAAATGATCTCCCGGAGGGTATCGATTCATTTCTCTCAATGTTTGCGGACGATGCTAAAATTATGAGAAGGATTAAAACAGAAGAGGACTGTTTGAGGCTTCAAGAAGACCTAGACAAGCTGAAGGAATGGTCGAACAAATGGTTGTTAGAATTTAACCCAACCAAATGTAATGTAATGAAGATAGGTGTAGGGAGCAGGAGGCCAGATACAAGGTATCATCTGGGAGAGGAAATTCTTCAGGAGTCAGAGAAGGAAAAAGACTTGGGGGTTGATATCACGCCAGACCTGTCTCCTGCAGCACATATCAAGCGGATAACATCAGCGGCATATGCCAGGCTGGCCAACATACGAACGGCATTCAGAAACTTGTGTAAAGAATCATTCAGAACTTTGTATACCACATATGTCAGGCCAATCCTGGAGTATGCAGCCCCAGCATGGAGTCCATATCTAGTCAAGGATAAGACTAAACTGGAAAAGGTTCAAAGGTTTGCCACCAGACTAGTACCCGAGCTGAGAGGTATGAGCTACGAGGAGAGACTACGGGAATTAAACCTCACTTCGCTGGAAGACAGAAGAGTTAGGGGGGACATGATCACCACATTCAAGATTCTGAAGGGAATTGATAGGGTAGATAAAGACAGTCTATTTAACACAAGGGGAACACGCACAAGGGGACACAGGTGGAAACTGAGTGCCCAAATGAGCCACAGAGATATTAGAAAGAACTTTTTTAGTGTCAGAGTGGTTGACAAATGGAATGCATTAGGGGGTGATGTGGTGGAGGCTGACTTCATACACAGTTTCAAATGTAGATATGATAGAGCCCGATAGGCTCAGGAATCTGTACACCTGTTGATTGACAGTTGAGAGGCGGGACCAAAGAGCCAGAGCTCAACCCCCGCAAACACAACTAGGTGAGTACACACTTGACGGTTGAGAGGCGGGACCAAAGAGCCAGAGCTCAACCCCCACAAGCACAACTAGGTGAGTACACACACACTTAATCATGGACAAATTGGCTGGGAATCAGTAGATCAGAGAGACAGGAAGAGGAAACACGGCTATGACAAGATGACAACACTCACACACTCAGGGCTGGGTCAGACTGCATTTTCCTGAATTGCCAGAAAGCTTCAGGCACTGTTCCTCACAAGTAACTCCTATACAAACTCGAGAAACAGGCCGGGTGTATCGTGGACAAGTGGGTGAAGGAGTACCTTTCAGGAAGAAAACAGAGAGTCTTATAGGAGAGCTATCAGAGTGAAGAGAGATAACGAGCGGAGTACCTCAAGGTAGGTACTGGGTCCTGTGCTGGTCATTGGTAGACACTACTCTTTACTTTATATTGGGTGCTGACAGTGTACCGTAGAGTTAGGCTGACAGTATACCATAAAGTTGGCTTTCAGTATACCATAGAGTTAGGCTGACAGTATACCATAGAGTTAGGCTGGTAGTATACCATAGAGTTAAGCTGGTAGTATACCATAGAGTTAAGCTGGTAGTATACCATAGAGTTAGGCTGGTAGTATACCATAGAGTTAAGCTGGTAGTATACCATAGAGTTAAGCTGGTAGTATACCATAGAGTTAAGCTGGTAGTATACCATAGAGTTAGACTGGTAGTATACCATAGAGTTAAGCTGGTAGTATACCATAGAGTTAGACTGGTAGTATACCATAGAGTTAGACTGGTAGTATACCATAGAGTTAGGCTGGCAGTATACCATAGAGTTAGACTGGTAGTATACCATAGAGTTAGGCTGGCAGTATACCATAGAGTTAGACTGACAGTATACCATAGAGTTAGGCTGGCAGTATACCATAGAGTTAGACTGACAGTATACCATAGAGTTAGACTGACAGTATACCATAGAGTTAGGCTGACAGTATACCATAGTTAGACTGACAGTATACCATAGAGTTAGACTGACAGTATACCATAGAGTTAGACTGACAGTATACCATAGTTAGACTGACAGTATACCATAGAGTTAGACTGACAGTATACCATAGAGTTAGACTGACAGTATACCATAGAGTTAGACTGACAGTATACCATAGAGTTAGGCTGACAGTATACCATAGTTAGACTGACAGTATACCATAGAGTTAGACTGACAGTATACCATAGAGTTAGACTGACAGTATACCATAGTTAGACTGACAGTATACCATAGAGTTAGACTGACAGTGTACCGTACAGTTAGACAGACAGTGTACCGTACAGTTAAACTGACAGTGTACCGTACAGTTAAACTGACAGTATACCGTACAGTTAGACTGGCAGTGTACCGTACAGTTAGACTGACAGTGTACCATACAGTTAGACTGACAGTGTACCGTACAGTTAGACTGACAGTGTACCGTACAGTTAGACTGACAGTGTACCGTACAGTTAGACTGACAGTGTACCGTACAGTTAGACTGACAGTGTACCGTACAGTTATACCTGTTGCTTCGCAGGTTTCCAAATCGTATTGAGTTAAATTTTTTTTACATATCGACTTTACAAATGAATATACGTCAGTGAGTTGATCAAATTATACTTACGAGTAATAGGAAGGCTGGAGCCGCCTGCTCTCTTATTTAGACCACTAGTTTATAAAGGAGGATGTATGAGGCCGCTGTTGCGAATCATGAGGCATCAAAGTTGAGGTAATTGCAATTATTATTGCACCAAGAGTGATGGGGAAGGAAGTGCAAGGCAGGCAGTGCTCTGCAATGACTCGAGACCACCCCCGCCCCCCCCCCGGGTATTATTGATGCCTTGCACAGTGTCACGCTACACTCGGAGGGGGGGGGGGGAGTGGGGGCTATGTGGAGAGTTTATAGTATCCCACAACTAAAGAGTTCGAATCCTGGTGGTCCAGCAGGCTGGCCACCATTTCTTTATACTGTTGCCCAACCACTTGGGCTGGACGGTAGAGCGATGGTCTCGCTTCATGCAAGTCGGCGTTCAATCCCCGATCGTCTACAAGTGGTTGGGGCACCATATCTCCAGCCTTCCCCCCCCCCCCCATCCCAGCCCAGATCCTTATCCTGACTCATTCCCAGTGCTGTATAGTCGTAATGCCTTGGCGTTTTCCCCTGATAGTTCCCTTCCCTTTATACTGTCCATATATATCCTAGCTCTTATACTGTCCTCATATATCCCTACTCCGGATATAGCAGTGTTGTTTTGATAAAAAGACCTTGTGTGTTGTAAGTTCACTCAATGTACTCATAATGGGCGTGCAAGAGGAGGTGGTGCACTCAATGGTACTCATTAAGGGGCGTGGAAGAGGTGGTGATGCACTCAATGTACTCATAATGGGCGTGCAAGAGGAGGCGTGCATAATGGTGGTGGGCGGCGGTACAAGGGGTAGAACACCACCCTTTACAGAGACAGAGCTCTTCTCAACACGACTCTTGGCGTTCATAACAGCAGAGTGCCAGAGAGGGGGGGGGGCTCTTTAATCACCTGGCTGTGATTCCGGGGGCTCAAGGCACTCCTATTAACCCAGGCGCTCCTATTAATTCTCAGTCGTTCTAGTCATTATGTCTCGGGTCGTGTGACCGGGCTCGGGGGGGGGGGGGTAGAAAAACTCTAGAAATCCTCGCCAGGTATATGTACCTTGTGAGAGGCTGAACCATGAGGTGGTAGGCCTAATGTTTTGAGAGGTTCTGAGTTGGCCTAGTGTGGGATTGGTGGTAATCAGTGCTAGAATTCCATAGACTAACCAATATCTTGAGGTAATCTTGAGATGATTTCGGGGCTTTAGTGTCCCCGCGGCCCGGTCCTCGACCAGGCCTCTACCCCTAGGAAGCAGCCCGTGACAGCTGACTAACGCCTAGGTACCTATTTTACTGCTAGGTAACAGGGGCATAGGGTGAAAGAAACTCTGCCCATTGTTTCTCGCCGGCACCTGGGATCGAACCCAGGACCACAGGATCACAAGTCCAGCGTGCTGTCCGCTCGGCCGGCCGGCTCCCATCCAATGAGTCAAATATTTTGGCCAAAGAGGAGTTTATTTATATATTTTTTTATTATTTTCTACCACAGACGTGGCCGCACATTTATAATGCTAACCAGCATTAAGACGAGTGTGTAAGCTTAAATTTAGAATTAAGGAGATTATTTGTGTTTATCTCTACTTGTGAAGAATATGTAAGTTTATGAAAGTAAATGTAAAAGTGTTTCTTAATTGTATTAAGAAAGTGATTCTGGCTGGAATATGTGTTGCAGTTTAATTCTGTATTCAATAAATTCGCATTAGTTGTGATGTGAAACTATTCTCAGTTATCATAAATCCGTTAATTTTTGTTATATATATTCTGCCTTCTACCTGGGCCAAGCTGTTTATACTAATTCTCTTGTTATCTCACGGGCGACATCTCCCGTCACGCAGGGTGCAGTCGCACCTCCACAGATCTCCAGTATCATCTATTGATACTGGAAATGGCTCAAAAGGGCCACCACTTATGGGCTATTCATGCCCGTGCCACCTTTTGGGTGGCTGAATCTTCTCTCTCTCTCTTGTTATCTATGGAGTAATTCACTCACCTGGGGAGTGATTCACGACCGGGGAGCCGGTCGGCCGAGCGGACAGCACACTGGACTTGTGATCCTGTGGTCGTGGGTTCGATCCCAGGCGCCGGCGAGAAACAATGGGCAGAGTTTCTTTCACCTTATGCCCCTGTTACCTAGCAGTAAAATAGGTACCTGGGTGTTAGTCAGCTGTCACGGGCTGCTTCCTGGGGGTGGAGGCCTGGTCGAGGACCGGGCCGCGGGGACACTAAAGCCCCGAAATCATCTCAAGATAACCTCAAGATAACCACCTTCACTGTTTTTACACTGCACAAGCTTGACAGATTGAAGATATGCTTGTTTAACGGGGTTATGAGAGGGAGGAGGGAATTGTCAGGGGAAAGCGCTTAGCCATTACGACTATATAGCACTGGGAAGGGGTCAGGATAAGGATTTGGGATGGGACGGGGGAAAGGAATGGTGCCCAACCACTTGTGGACGGTTGGGGGATTGAACTCGGACCTGCATGAAGCGAGACCGTCGCTCTACCGTCCAGCCCTAGATTAACCAAACTTTGGACGAACAATGGATGCATTCTGGCATCACATGTGCCTGGTTGACCAGACGACCAACCGGGAGATCTTGTCGGAGACCGGGCCGCGGGGGATGTTGATCCCAGGAAGTTACACAGGGTAGCCACGTGTAGAAAAGATGCCACAGTGAGTTAATAATTAGTAAAGTGTTGCACATGTGCCACCTACAAGTGAGATAACGACGGAGGCACCTTGGTTACCCTGCGATGATTTCGGGGCTCAACGTCCCCGCGGCCCGGTCCTCGACCAGGAAGAGGGGTGTGGTGTCACCGCCCTTGACAAAGGCGCACGTCCGTGGCCCACGAGAAGTGGAAGACGGTCGCTGGAAGACAGACCCAAGCTATGCCGGAAATCCCTTCCTGCATCTTCCAAGATGTCTTCAAGATTCACGTAGACAAGTTCTTGCAAAAAGTGCCGGACCAACCAGATTGTAGTGGATGTGTGAGCCTGCGGACCGCTCCCAGCAACTGCCTGTTGGACCAAGTTATCACATAGCTCGGGGGAGTAGAAGAACTCCTGAAACCCTCTCAAGGTATGCTCCAGGTATCGGATATGTAACATTAAGGTTTGTACAATTTCTTCTCATTGCTCAGCTCTTTGGCTTGGCCTGGTTGAGGACCGGGCCGCGGGGACGTTGAGCCTAGAAATCATCACACAAGGTAACCACGAGAGACGTCTCGACCAGGCAGCCAGGGAGGTCGAGAAACCAGGAGAGAGAGAAACGTCTCGACCAGGCAGCCAGGGAGGTCGAAAGGCGTCTCGACCAGACAGCCAGGGAGGTCGAGAAATCAGGAGAGAGAGAGAGAGACGTCTCGACCAGCCAGCCAGGGGAGGTGGGGTAGAGCCTAGAGACTGGTAGAGCGGACAGGCGGGCGGGCAGCCGCTAGTCTACAGTATTTCAATCACGTAGTCCGTCGATATCCTGCCAATCAC